>NC_064461.1:1721500-1876355 GCF_023343835.1 Lagopus muta
ATTCGATGATTCTATGATTGTATGATTCTATGTGTCCCTATGGCGTCCCCATGTGTTCCCTATGGAGTCCCATGTGTCCCTATGGCATCCCCATGTGTCCCTATGGCATCTCATGTGTCCCTATGGAGTCCCATGTGTCCCCTATGGAGTCTCCATGTGTCCCTATGGAGTCCCATGTGTCCCTATGGAGTCCCCATGCGTCCCTATGGCATCCTCATGTGTCCCTATGGAGTCCCCATGTGTCCCTATGGCATCTCATGTGTCCCTATGGAGTCCCATTTGTCCCTATAGAGTCTCCATGTGTCCCTATGGCATCCCCATGTGTCCCTATGGAGTCCCCATGTGTCCCTGTGGTGTCCCCATGTGTCCCTATGGCATCCTCATGTGTCCCTATGGTAGTCCCATGTGTCCCTATGGAGTCTCCATGTGTCCCTATGGCGTCCCATGTGTCCCTATGGCATCCCCATGTGTCCCTATGGCGTCCCCATGTGTCCCTATGGCGTCTCCATGTGTCCCTATGGAGTCCCATGTGTCCCTATGGCATCCTCATGTGTCCCTATGGAGTCCCATTTGTCCCTATAGAGTCCCCATGTGTCCCTATGGCGTCCCCATGTGTCCCTATGGCGTCTCCATGTGTCCCTATGGCGTCCCCATGTGTCCCTATGGAGTCCCCATGTGTCCCTATGGCATCTCATGTGTCCCTATGGAGTCCCATTTGTCCCTATAGAGTCTCCATGTGTCCCTATGGCGTCCCCATGTGTCCCTATGGAGTCCCCATGTGTCCCTGTGGTGTCCCCATGTGTCCCTATGGCATCCTCATGTGTCCCTATGGAGTCCCATGTGTCCCTATGGAGTCTCCATGTGTCCCTATGGCGTCCCATGTGTCCCTATGGCATCCCCATGTGTCCCTATGGCGTCCCCATGTGTCCCTATGGAGTCCCATGTGTCCCTATTTAGTCTCCATGTGTCCCTATGGCGTCTCCATGTGTCCCTATGGAGTCCCATGTGTCCCTATGGAGTCTCCATGTGTCCCTATGGAGTCCCATGTGTCCCTATGGAGTTCCCATATGTCCCTATGGAGTCCCATGTGTCCCTATGGCATCCCCATGTGTCCCTATGGAGTCCCATGTGTCCCTATGGCATCCTCATGTGTCCCTATGGCATCCCATGTGTTCCCTATGGTATCCTCATGTGTCCCTATGGAGTCCCATGTGTCCCTATGGAGTCTCCATGTGTCCCTATGGCGTCCCATGTGTCCCTATGGCGTCCTCATGTGTCCCTACGGAGTCCCATGTGTCCCTATGGAGTCCCATGTGTCCCTATGGCATCCCTATGTGTCCCTCTGGAGTCCCCATGTGTCCCTATGGAGTCCTATGTGTCCCTATGGAGTCCCCATGTGTCCCTATGGCGTCTCCATGTGTCCCTATGGCGTCCCCATGTGTCCCTATGGCGTCCCCATGTGTCCCTATGGCATCCCCATGTGTCCCTATGGAGTCCCCATGTGTCCCTATGGAGTCCCATGTGTCCCTATGGCGTCTCCATGTGTCCCTATGGCATCCTCATGTGTCCCTATGGAGTCCCATATGTCCCTATGGAGTCCCCTGTGTCCCTATGGCATCCTCATGTGTCCCTATGGCATCCTCATGTGTCCCTATGGAGTCCCCATCTGTCCCTATGGAGTCCCATGTGTCCCTATGGCATCCTCACGTGTCCCTATGGCGTCCTCATGTGTCCCCTATGGCGTCCCATGTGTCCCTATGGCGTCCCCATGTGTCCCCTATGGCATCCCCATGTGTCCCTATGGCATCCCCATGTGTCCCTATGGAGTCCCCTGTGTCCCTATGGAGTCCCCATGTGTCCCTATGGAGTCCCATGTGTCCCTATGGCGTCCCATATGTCCCTACGGCATCCCCATGTGTCCCTATGGAGTCCCCATGTGTCCCTATGGAGTCCCATTTGTCCCTATAGAGTCCCCATGTGTCCCTATGGCGTCCCCATGTATCCCTATGGCATCCCAATGTGTCCCTATGGCGTCCCCATGTGTCCCTATGGAGTCCCCATGTGTCCCTATGGTGTCCCATGTGTCCCTATGGCATCCTCATGTGTCCCTATGGAGTCTCCATGTGTCCCTATGGCATCCCCATGTGTCCCTATGGAGTCCCCATGTGTCCCTATGGCGTCCCATGTGTCCCTATAGAGTCCCCATGTGTCCTATGGCATCCCCATGTGTCCCTATGGCGTCCCCATGTGTCCCTATGGAGTCTCAATGTGTCCCTATGGAGTCCCATGTGTCCCTATGGCATCCTCATGTGTCCCTATGGAGTCCCATATGACCCTATGGAGTCCCCTGTGTCCCTATGGCATCCCCATGTGTCCCTATGGCGTCCCCATGTGTCCCTATGGAGTCCCATATGTCCCTATAGAGTCTCCATGTGTCCCTATGGCATCCCCATGTGTCCCTATGGAGTCTCCATGTGTCCCTATGGCATCCCCATGTGTCCCTATGGCATCCCCATGTGTCCCTATGGAGTCCCATGTGTCCCTATGGCATCCCCATGTGTCCCTATGGAGTCCCATGTGTCCCTATGGAGTTCCCATATGTCCCTATGGAGTCCCATGTGTCCCTATGGCGTCCCCATGTGTCCTATGGAGTCCCATGTGTCCTTATGGAGTCCCCATGTGTCCCTGTGGCATCCCCATGTGTCCCTATGGCATCCCCATGTGTCCCTATGGCGTCCCCATGTGTCCCTATGGAGTCCTATGTGTCCCTATGGAGTCCCATGTGTCCCTATGGCGTCCCCATGTGTCTCTATGAGTCCCCATGTGTCCCTATGGCGTCCCCATGTGTCCGTATGGAGTCCCCATGTGTCCCTATGGCATCCCCATGTGTCCCTGTGGCATCCTCATGTGTCCCTATGGAGTCCCATGTGTCCCTATGGAGTCCCCATGTGTCCCTATGGCATCCCCATGTGTCCCTATGGAGTCCCCATGTGTCCCCTATGGAGTCCCATGTGTCCCTATGGAGTCTCCATGTGTCCCTATGGAGTCCCCATGTGTCCCTCTGGAGTCCCCATGTGTCCCTCTGGAGTCGCATGTGTCCCTATGGAGTCCCATGTGTCCCTATGGAGTCCCATGTGTCCCTATGGAGTTCCCATGTGTCCCTATGGAGTCCCATGTGTCCCTATGGAGTCCCATTTGTTCCTATGGCATCCCCATGTGTCCTATGGCATCCCCATGTGTCCCTATGGGCGTCCCCATGTGTCCCTATGGCATCCTCATGTGTCCCTATGGAGTCCCATGTGTCCCTATGGCATCCTCATGTGTCCCCTATGGATTCCCCATGTGTCCCTATGGCATCCTCATGTGTCCCTATGGAGTCCCATGTGTCCCTATGGAGTCTCCATGTGTCCCTATGGCGTCTCCATGTGTCCCTATGGCGTCCCCATGTGTCCCTATGGAGTCCCCATGTGTCCCTATGGAGTCCCATGTGTCCCTATGGCGTCCCCATGTGTCCCTATGGAGTCCCATGTGTCCCTATGGCATCCCCATGTGTCCCTATGGAGTCCCCATGTGTCCCTATGGAGTCCCCATGTGTCCCTATGGCATCCCCATGTGTCCCTATGGAGTCCCCATGTGTCCCTATGGAGTCCCCATGTGTCCCTATGGAGTCTCCATGTGTCCCTATGGAGTCCCCATGTGTCCCTATGGCGTCCCCATGTATCCCTATGGAGTCTCCATGTGTCCCTATGGCGTCCCCATGTGTCCCTAGGGAGTCCCATGTGTCCCTATGGCATCCCCATGTGTCCCTATGGAGTCCCCATGTGTCCCTATGGAGTCCCCATGTGTCCCTATGGCATCCCCATGTGTCCCTATGGAGTCCCCATGTGTCCCCTATGGAGTCCCATGTGTCCCTACGGAGTCCCATGTGTCCCTATGGAGTCCCCATGTGTCCCTATGGCGTCCCATGTGTCCCTATGGAGTCCCATGTGTCCCTATGGAGTCCCCATGTGTCCCTATGGAGTCCCATGTGTCCCTATGGCGTCTCCATGTGTCCCTATGGAGTCCCATGTGTCCCTATGGAGTCCCCATGTGTCCCTATGGAGTCCCATGTGTCCCTATGGCATCCTCATGTGTCCCTATGGAGTCCCATGTGTCCCTATGGAGTCCCATGTGTCCCTATGGCATCCCCATGTGTCCCTATGGAGTCCCCATGTGTCCCCTATGGAGTCCCCATGTGTCCCTATGGTATCTTCATGTGTCCCTATGGAGTCCCATGTGTCCCTATAGAGCCCCCATGTGTCCCTATGGAGTCCATTGTGTCCCTATGGAGTCTCCATGTGTCCCTATGGAGTCCCATGTGTCCCTATGGCATCCTCATGTGTCCCTATGAGTCCAATGTGTCCCTATGGAGTCCCATGTGTCCCTATGGAGTCTCCATGTGTCCCTATGGAGTCCTATGTGTCCCTATGGAGTCCCCATGTGTCCCTATGGCATCCCCATGTGTCCCTATGGCATCCCTATGTGTCCCTATGGCGTCCCCATGTGTCCCTATGGCATCCCTATGTGTCCCTATGGCATCCCTATGTGTCCCTATGGAGTCCCCATGTGTCCCTATGGCGTCCCATGTGTCCCTATGGAGTCCCCATGTGTCCCTATGGAGTCCCATGTGTCCCTATGGAGTCTCCATGTGTCCCTATGGAGTCCCATGTGTCCCTATGGAGTCCCCATGTGTCCCTATGGAGTCCCATGTGTCCCTATGGCATCCTCATGTGTCCCTATGGAGTCCCATGTGTCCCTATGGAGTCCCATGTGTCCCTATGGCATCCCCATGTGTCCCTATGGAGTCCCCATGTGTCCCTATGGTATCTTCATGTGTCCCTATGGAGTCCCATGTGTCCCTATGGAGCCCCCATGTGTCCCTATGGAGTCCATCGTGTCCCTATGGAGTCTCCATGTGTCCCTATGGAGTCCCATGTGTCCCTATGGCATCCTCATGTGTCCCTATGGAGTCCAATGTGTCCCTATGGAGTCCCATGTGTCCCTATGGAGTCTCCATGTGTCCCTATGGAGTCCTATGTGTCCCTATGGAGTCCCCATGTGTCCCTATGGCATCCCCATGTGTCCCTATGGCATCCCTATGTGTCCCTATGGCGTCCCCATGTGTCCCTATGGCATCCCTATGTGTCCCTATGGCATCCCTATGTGTCCCTATGGAGTCCCCATGTGTCCCTATGGCGTCCCATGTGTCCCTATGGAGTCCCCATGTGTCCCTATGGAGTCCCATGTGTCCCTATGGAGTCTCCATGTGTCCCTATGGAGTCCCCATGTGTCCCTATTTAGTCTCCATGTGTCCCTATGGAGTCCCATGCGTCCCTATGGCATCCTCATGTGTCCCTATGGAGTCCACATGTGTCCCTATGGCGTCCCCCATGTGTCCCTATGGAGTCCCATGTGTCCCTATGGCGTCCCATGTGTCCCTATGGAGTCCATGTGTCCCTATGGCGTCCCCATGTGTCCCTGTGGCGTCCCCATGTGTCCCTATGGAGTCCCATGTGTCCCTATGGAGTCCCATGTGTCCCTATGGAGTCCCATGTGTCCCTATGGCAGTCCAATGTTGTTGTGCTGAGGGATGTGGTTTGGTGGGAGCTGTTGGTGATGGGGGAATGGTTGGACTGGAGGAGCTTGGAGGTCTTTTCCAACCTTGGTGATTCGATGATTCTATGATTGTATGATTCTATGTGTCCCTATGGCGTCCCCATGTGTCCCTATGGAGTCCCATGTGTCCCTATGGCATCCCCATGTGTCCCTATGGCATCTCATGTGTCCCTATGGAGTCCCATGTGTCCCTATGGAGTCTCCATGTGTCCCTATGGAGTCCCATGTGTCCCTATGGAGTCCCCATGCGTCCCTATGGCATCCTCATGTGTCCCTATGGAGTCCCCATGTGTCCCTATGGCATCTCATGTGTCCCTATGGAGTCCCATTTGTCCCTATAGAGTCTCCATGTGTCCCTATGGCATCCCCATGTGTCCCTATGGAGTCCCCATGTGTCCCTGTGGTGTCCCCATGTGTCCCTATGGCATCCTCATGTGTCCCTATGGAGTCCCATGTGTCCCTATGGAGTCTCCATGTGTCCCTATGGCGTCCCATGTGTCCCTATGGCATCCCCATGTGTCCCCTATGGCGTCCCCATGTGTCCCTATGGCGTCTCCATGTGTCCCTATGGAGTCCCATGTGTCCCTATGGCATCCTCATGTGTCCCTATGGAGTCCCATTTGTCCCTATAGAGTCCCCATGTGTCCCTATGGCGTCCCCATGTGTCCCTATGGCGTCTCCATGTGTCCCTATGGCGTCCCCATGTGTCCCTATGGAGTCCCCATGTGTCCCTATGGCATCTCATGTGTCCCTATGGAGTCCCATTTGTCCCTATAGAGTCTCCATGTGTCCCTATGGCGTCCCCATGTGTCCCTATGGAGTCCCCATGTGTCCCTGTGGTGTCCCCATGTGTCCCTATGGCATCCTCATGTGTCCCTATGGAGTCCCATGTGTCCCTATGGAGTCTCCATGTGTCCCTATGGCGTCCCATGTGTCCCTATGGCATCCCCATGTGTCCCTATGGCGTCCCCATGTGTCCCTATGGAGTCCCATGTGTCCCTATTTAGTCTCCATGTGTCCCTATGGCGTCTCCATGTGTCCCTATGGAGTCCCATGTGTCCCTATGGAGTCTCCATGTGTCCCTATGGAGTCCCATGTGTCCCTATGGAGTTCCCATATGTCCCTATGGAGTCCCATGTGTCCCTATGGCATCCCCATGTGTCCCTATGGAGTCCCATGTGTCCCTATGGCATCCTCATGTGTCCCTATGGCATCCCATGTGTCCCTATGGTATCCTCATGTGTCCCTATGGAGTCCCATGTGTCCCTATGGAGTCTCCATGTGTCCCTATGGCGTCCCATGTGTCCCTATGGCGTCCTCATGTGTCCCTACGGAGTCCCATGTGTCCCTATGGAGTCCCATGTGTCCCTATGGCATCCCTATGTGTCCCTCTGGAGTCCCCATGTGTCCCTATGGAGTCCTATGTGTCCCTATGGAGTCCCCATGTGTCCCTATGGCGTCTCCATGTGTCCCTATGGCGTCCCATGTGTCCCTATGGCGTCCCCATGTGTCCCTATGGCATCCCCATGTGTCCCTATGGAGTCCCCATGTGTCCCTATGGAGTCCCATGTGTCCCTATGGCGTCTCCATGTGTCCCTATGGCATCCTCATGTGTCCCTATGGAGTCCCATATGTCCCTATGGAGTCCCCTGTGTCCCTATGGCATCCTCATGTGTCCCTATGGCATCCTCATGTGTCCCTATGGAGTCCCATGTGTCCCTATGGAGTCCCCATGTGTCCCTATGGCGTCCCCATGTGTCCCCTATGGAGCCCAAAACTGAACCCAGCTCTGGAGGTGCAGCCTTGTACCTTGTACCTGTACCAGAGCTGAGCACAGGGGATGCTCAGCTCCCTGCTCTGCTGGCCATTCCTCCTGCAGGCCAGGATGCCGTTGGCCCTTTGGCCTCCCGGGCTCCCTGTGGGCTCCTGTTCAGCCCAGCATCCACCAGCACCCCCAGCTCCTTCTCTTCTTCACACTCACAGCCGCTCAGCCCCAAGCCTGCAGCGCTGCATGGGGTTGCTGTGCCCAAATGCAGGACCCAGCACTTGGCCCTGTTGAACCTCAGCCCGTTCACCTCCCCGTTCCACCCCCTCTCCGCTCCCTCCGGAGGTGGGGAGGGGGCTTCAAGGCTTCGTGTCTCGCAGGGGAAGGCAAAGTGCTGCTGCTGCTGCTGGCGCTCGGTCTGGCCGTGCAGGGGCCGTGCGCCAACGTGCTGCACAACTTCGCGCGAGCGGCCGAGTCGGTGGCGTGCGGGGCGGAGCTGGCGTTGAATCAAACGGCCGAGAGGATGCAGCGTGCGAGGGAACCGCTGCTGAGTGAGCGGGGGGGGGGGGGGGATTTGGGGGGGGGGGTTGAGGGGGGTTGGGGGGGATTTGGGGTGGGATTTGGGGGTGAACGGTTGGGGTTGAGGGGGGATTTGGGGTGGGGGGGTTAAAGGGGGTTGGGGGGGGGATTTGGGGGTAGGGGGGTTGAGGGGGGATTTGGGGTGGGGGGGTTGGGGGGGCTGGGGGGGGATTTGGGGTAGGGGGGTTGAGGGGGGATTTGGGGTGGGGGGGTTGAAGGGGGTTTGGGGGTTGAGGGGGGATTTGGGGTGGGGGGGTTTGAAGGGGGTTTGGGGGGTTGAGGGGGGATTTGGGGTGGGGGGGTTGAAGAGGGTTGGGGGGTTGGGGAGGATTTGGGGTGGGGGGGTTGGGGGGCTGGGGGGTTGGGGGTGGATTTGGGGGGGATTTGGGGTGGAGGGGTGGGGGATTGAGGGGGAATTTGGAGGGGGGGGTTGGGGAGTTGGAGGCGATTTGGGGTGGGGGGGTCGAGGGGGGTTGGGGTTGAGGGGGGATTTGGGGTGGAGGGGTGGGGGGTTGGGGAGTTGGGGGCGATTTGGGGTGGGGGGGGTTGAGGGTTAAGGGAGGATTTGGGGTGGGGGGGTTGGGGAGTTGGGGGGCTGGGGGGTTGGGGGGGATTTGGGGTGGGGGGGTTGAAGGGGGTTTGGGGGTTGGGGGGGATTTGGGGTGAGGGGGTGGGGGGGGATTTGAGGTAGGGGGGTTGAGGGGGGATTTGGGGTGGGGGGGGTGGGGGGTTGGGGATGTTGGGGGCGATTTGGGGTGGGGGGGATCGAGGGCGGTTGGGGGGTTGAAGGGGGATTGGGGGGGGTGGGGGGTTGAGGGGGGTTGGGGGATTGGGGGGAGAATTTGGGGTGGGGGGGTGGGGGGGTTCAGGGGGATTTGGGGTGGGGGGTTGAGGGTTGAGGGGCGATTTGGGGTGGGGGGTCTGGGGGCTGTGGGGAAAGTGGGGGTCTGGGGGCTTTGGGGTCTGGGGGCTTTGGGGTCTGGGGGCTGTGGGTTCTGGGGCTCAATGGGGGCAGTGGGTGTCGCTGCCCCGCTCAGAGCTGCCCTCATTGCAGACGTCCTCTCCAAAATCAAAGACATCGCCCAGAAAGCCAAAGTGGTCGGCGACCGCGTGCGCAAATTCTTCCGCGCCATCATCGACGGCGTCACCCACGTCGGTGAGACCCCCCCCATCCCCCCCCCAAAGACCCCCTCCCCACCCCCTCCCCCCCCTCCCCAGCAGCCCCCCAACCCCTCTGTGCGCCCCCCCAGCCCGCGCTCTGCGCAACGTTTGGCTCTGGCTCAGCAACGTGGGCGACGTCTGCAACCGAGAGATGGGGACCCCCTTCCAGCGCTGCTGCGCGTCTTCGCCGACGCCAAGGACAACTGCGAGCGCGCGCTCTCCTTCCTCTTCTTCCTCTGCTACATCATCATCACCTTCAGACCCCTCTGCGGCCTCGCCAGCCGTGCGTGCGCCCCCCTTCTGTGTCCTTGTGCGAGAGGAGGGGTGGGCGCAGCGAGGACCCCCCCCCCAGCCTCCCCCGACCCCCTCATGGTGCCCCCTTCGCTTCCCGCAGTCGGACTCCTCTTCTGCATCGTCCCCATGTACGTCCAGTCCTTCCTCAGGAGGGTCGTCGCTGAGCGTGAGTGTCTGGGGGGGTCTGGGGTCCCCCTCTGCTCTCTCTGATCTCAGCTGGGTTCTGTTGTGGGGTTCTGGGGTCCCTCTCCATCCCCCTCTGCCCCTCTGGCTCTTCTGTGGGGTCTGGGGTCCCTCTGTACCCCTTTCTGCCCCCCCTCTGTCTCTGGGGCCCTTTCTGACCTCAGTTTGGCTCTGCTGTGGGGTCTGGGGTCCCACTTCATCCCCCTCTCTCTCTGCTATGGGGCATGGGGTCCCTCTCCATCCCCCTCTGGCTCTTCTGTGGGCTCTGGGTTCCCTCTCTGCCCCCCTCAGTCCCCATCTGGTTGTGGGGTCTGGGGTCCCTCTCCATTCCCTTCTGTCTCTGCTATGGGGCCTGGGGTCCCTCTCCATCCCCCTCTGCCCCTCTGGCTCTTCTGTGGGGTCTGGGGTCCCTCTCCTCATCCCTCTCTCTCTGCCATGGGCTCTGAGGTCCCTCTCCATTCCTCTCTGGCTCCACTCAGTCCCCATCTGGTTGTGGGGCCTGGGGTCCCTCTCCATTCCCTTCTGTCTCTGCTATGGGGCTCTGAGGTCCCTCTCCATCCTCCTCTCCCCCCCTCTCTCTCTGCTATGGGCTCTGAGGTCCCTCTCCATCCCCCTCTGGCTCCACTGTGGGCTCTGGGTTCCCTCTCTGCCCCACTCAGTCCCCATCTGGTTGTTGGGCCCAGAGTCCCTCTCCATTCCCTTCTGTCCTCTTCTGCAGGGTCTGGGGTCCCTCTCCTCATCCCTCTATCTCTGCTATGGGGTCTGGGGTCCCTCTCTGCCCCCCTCAGTCCCCATCTGGTTGTGGGGTCTGGGGTCCCTCTCCATCCCCCTCTGTCCCTCTGGCTCTTCTGCAGGGTCTGGGGTCCCTCTCCTCATCCCTGTCTTTGCTATGGGGCCTTGGGTCCCTCTCCATCCCCCTCTCCATCCCCCTCTGGCTCCACTCAGTCCCCATCTGGTTGTGGGCTCTGGGGTCCCTCTCCATTCCATTCTGTCTCTGCTATGGGGCTCTGGAGTCCCTCTCCATCCACCTCTGTCCCTCTGGCTCTTCTGCAGGGTCTGGAGTCCCTCTCCTCATCCCTCTATCTCTGCTATGGGGTCTGGGGTCCCTCTCTGCCCCACTCAGTCCCCATCTGACTGTGGGGTCTGGGGTCCCTCTCCATTCCATTCTGTCTCTGCTATGGGGCCTGGGGTCCCTTTCCATCCCTCTCTGTCCCTCTGGCTCTTCCGCAGGGTCTGGGGTCCCTCTCCTCATCCCTCTCTCTCTGCTATGGGGCATGGGATCCTTCTCCATCCCCTTCTGGCTCCACTGTGGGCTCTGGGTTCCCTCTCTGCCCCCCTCAGTCCCCATCTGGTTGTGGGGCCTGGAGTCCCTCTCCATCCCCCTCTGTCCCTCTGGCTCTTCTGCAGGGTCTGGGGTCCCTCTCCTCATCCCTGTCTCTGCTATGGGCTCTGAGGTCCCTCTTCATACCCCTCTGGCTCCACTGTGGGGCCTGGGGTCCCTCTCCATCCGCCTCTGGCTCCACTCAGTCCCCATCTGATTGTGAGGTGTGGGGTCCCTCTCCATTCCCTTCTGTCTCTGCTATGGGGCCTGGGGTCCCTCTCCATCCCCCTCTGTCCCTCTGGCTCTTCTGCAGGGTCTGGGGTCCCTCTCCTCATCCCTCTCTCTCTGCCATGGGCTCTGAGGTCCCTCTCCATTCCTCTCTGGCTCCACTCAGTCCCCATCTGGTTGTGGGGCCTGGGGTCCCTCTCCATTCCCTTCTGTCTCTGCTATGAGGCCTGGAGTCCCTCTCCATCCTCCTCTCTCCCCCTCTCTCTCTGCTATGGGCTCTGGGGTCCCTCTCCTCATCCCTCTGTCTCCGCTATGGGGCCTGGGGTCCCTTTCCATCCCTCTCTGTCCCTCTGGCTCTTCCACAGGGTCTCCCTCTCCTCATTCCTCTCTCTCTGCTATGGGGTCTGGGTTCCCTCTCTGCCCCCCTCAATCCCCATCTGGTTGTGGGGTCTGGGATCCCTCTCCATTCCCTTCTGGCTCCGCTATGGGGCTCTGAGGTCCCTCTCCATCCCCCTCTGGCTCCTCTATGGGCTCTGGGGTTCCCTCCCCCCCCTTCCCCAATTCTCCATCCCCATTCCACCGTCACCCCTCAGCCATCAACCGAGCTCTGACCGCCTGCGTCGGGAATTCGAGTTCAACATTTCGGCTTCGCATCACTTCGACGTGAGCCTCAACTCCAGCAAAACCCTGGCAGACGTGGCTGCGGACATCATGGAGGCGGTGGGCCGTCGCCTGCATCCCGCCCGGCAGCTGCTGGGGCTTTCAGCCTACGTCTCCTCCTGCGCCATCCTCTATTTGTACCTGCAGTGAGTGCGCCGGGGGCTCGGCTTTGGGATTTAGGGGGGGTTTTGGGGGGCAGAGGGCTCCCCATCATCCCAACCTCACCCCGCAGGGCTCTGCGTTACCGTTACCCGCTACCTGAGGGACGATGCCTTCGACAACATTTACATCACGGGGCGATTCGTCGCCATGGACGCGCGGAGGGCGCAGATGGGCCGCCCCACTGTGCTGCCCCTGGGCTGGAGGGAGAGCGGCCGCTACATCCAACCTGGTGAGTGGGAGGAAGGGGGGGCAGGTGGGGGGCCTGCAGGGACATCAATGGTGCTGTCATCGTGACCCCAGCAGGGATGGGGGTCCCCTTGTGGCACCGCTGATGCTGTCCCCATGACCCTAGGAGGGATGGGGGTCCTCATATGGCACTGCTCACATTGATCCCAGGACCCTAAGAGGGATGGGGGTCCTCATACTGCAATGCTCATGCTGTCCCCGTGTCCCTAAGAGGGATGGGGGTCCCATATGGCACTGCTCACACTGATCCCAGGACCCCAGGAGGGATGGGGGTCCCCATATGGCACCACTCACACTGTCCCCATTTCACCAGGAGGCATGGGGGTCCCCTTGTGGCACAACTGACGCTGTCCCCGTGTCCATAAGAGGGATGGGGGTCTCCTTGTGGCACTGCTCATGCTGTCCCTGTGTCCCTAAGAGGGATAGGAGTCCCCTTGTGGCACCACTGACACTGATCCCAGGACCCCAGGAGGGATGGGGGTCCTGGTGTGGCACCACTCACGCTGTCCCTGTGTCCCTAAGAGGGATGGGGGGTCCCCATATGGCATTGCTCACACTGATCCCAGGACCCCAGGATGGATGGGGGTCCCGGTGTGGGCACCGCTGATGCTGTCCCCAATGACCCTAAGAGGGATAGGGGTCCCCTTGTGGCACCACTGACACTGATCCCAGGACCCCAGGATGGATGGGGGTCCTCATACTGCAATGCTCACTCTGTCCCCGTGTCCCTAAGAGGGATGGGGGTCCACATGTGGCACCACTCACACTGTCCCCCATTTCACCAGGAGGCATGGGGGTCCCCTTGTGGCACAACTGACACTGATCCCAGGACCCTAGGAGGGATGGGGGTCCTCATATGGCAACGCTCACGATGTCCCCGTGTCCCTAGGAGGGATGAGGGTCCTGATATGGCAATGCTCACGCTGTCCCCATGACCCTAAGAGGGATGGGGGTCCCCATTTGGCACCACTCACACTGTCCCTATGTCACCAGGAGGGATGGGGGTCCCCATATGGCACTGCTAACACTGATCCCACGACCCCAGGAGGGATGGGGGTCCTCATATGGCACCACTCACGCTGTCCCTGTGTCCCCAAGAGGGATGGGTGTCCCGGTGTGTCGCTGCTCACGCTGTCCCCGTGTCACCAAGGGGAATGAGGCACTGCTCACGCTGTCCCCATGACCCTAGAAGGGATGGGGGTCCCCATATGGCACCACTCACACTGTCCCCATGTCCCTAAGAGGGATGGGGGTCCCCTCTTGCGGCACTGCTCACACTGATCCCAGAACCCCAGGATGGATGGGGGTCCTGGTGTGGCACTGCTCTGCTGTCCCCGTGTCACCAAGGGGAATGAGGCACTGCTCACGCTGTCCCTGTGTCCCTAAGAGGGATGGGGGTCATCATATGGCAATGCTCACGCTGTCCCCATGTCCCCAGCAGGGATGGGGGTCCCCATATGGCATTGCTCACACTGATCCCATGTCCCTAAGAGGGATGGGGGTCCCCATATGGCACCGCTCTGCTGTCCCCATGTTACCAAGGGGAATGAGGCACTACTCACACTGTCCCCGTGTCTCTAAGAGGGATGGGGGTCCTGGGTGTGGCACAGCTCACACTGTCCCCATGTCCATAAGAGGGATGGGGGTCCCCATATGGCACTGCTAACACTGATCCCACGACCCCAGGAGGGATGGGGGTCCTCATATGGCACCACTCACGCTGTCCCTGTGTCCATAAGAGGGATGGGGGTCCTCATATGGCACCACTCACGCTGTCCCCATGACCCTAAGAGGGATGGGGGGTCCCAGTGTGGCACTGCTCACGCTGATCCCATGTCCCCAGCAAGAATGGGGGTCCCCTCATGTCACTGCTCACGCTGTCCCTGTGTCCCTAAGAAGGATGGGGGTCATCATATGGCAATGCTCACACTGTCCCCATGTCCCCAGCAGGGATGGGTGTCCCTGTGCGTCGCTGCTCACGCTGTCCCCATGTCCCTAAGAGGAATGGGGGTCCCCATATGGCACCACTCACGCTGTCCCCATGTCTCTAAGAGGGATGGGTGTCCCTGTGCGTCGCTGCTCACGCTGTCCCCGTGTCCCCAGGCACACCATGGCTGTCCCGGCAGGAGCGGCGGCGCTATGGTCTGGAGCTGGCCGGGTTCCTGCGCTACGTGCTGCTGGGGCTGAGCCTGGTGCTGGCCGATTACGGGCTGTTCTGGCTGCTGGACCTCGTGCGGCCACCAAATGCAGGGCGAGATCGTGGCCAGGGGTGAGCATCTGGAGTCGTGCCCCCCCCAGCGCCCCGTCTGCTGACTGAGGGGGAGCATTTGGGGACCCCCCCCATAAACTGCTCTGCGAAACCATGGCTGAACATCTGGGGTCCCCCTGAACACCCCCTCAGCTGACCCAGAGGTGAACATTTGGGGTCCCCTCCAACACCCCCTCAGCTGACCCAGAGGTGAACATTTGGGGTCCCCTCCAACACCCCTCTGTTGACTCTTGGGCGAGCATTTGGGGTGTCCCCCCCATGACCCCCTCTGCTGTCTCAGGGGTGAGCATTTGGGGTCCCCCCATGACCCACTCCGCAGACCCATGGCTGAACATTTGGGGTCTCCCCCCATAACCCCCCCTCTGCAGACCCATGGTTGAACATTTGGGGTCCCCCTAAACAGCCCCTCTGCTTACCCAGGGGTGAGCACTTGGGGTCCCCTCCAACACCTCCACTGCAGACCCATGGCTGAGCATTTAGGGTCTCCCCCCATAACCCCCTCAGCCGACCCTTGGCTGAACATTTGGGGTCCCCTCCTCTACCCCCCTCTGCTGACCCATGGCTGAACATTTGGGGTCCCCCTGAACACCCCCTCAGCTGACCACGGGTGAACATTTGGGTCTCCCCCCATAACCCCCTCTGCAGACCCATGGCTGAACATTTGGGGTCCCCTCCTCTACCCCCTCTGCTGACCCATGGCTGAACATCTGGGGTCCCCCTGAACACCCCCTCAGCTGACCCAGAGATGAACATTTGGGGTCCCCTCCAACACCCCTCTGTTGACCTTTGGGCGAGCATTTGGGGTCTCCCCCCATAAACCACTCTGCAGACCCATGGCCGAACATTTGGGGGTCCCCCTAAACAGCCCCTCAGCTGACCCAGGGGTGAACATTTGGGGTCCCCCCATGACCCCCTCTGCAGACCCATGGCCGAACATCTGGGGTCCCCCCTGAACACCCCCTCTGCTTACCCAGGGGTGAGCACTTGGGGTCCCCTCCAACACCTCCACTGCAGACCCATGGCTGAGCATTTGGGGTCTCCCCCCAACACCCCCTCAGCTGACCCATAGCTGAACATCTGGGGTCCCCCCTAAACACCCCCTCAGCTGATCCAGGGGTGAACATTTGGGGTCCCCCCATGACCCACTCTGCAGACCCATGGCTGAACATTTGGGTCCCCCCTAAACACCCCCTCAGCTGACCCATGGCCGAACATTTGGGGACCCCCAATGACCCCCTCTGCAGACCCATGGCTGAACATCTGGGGTCCCCCCTAAACACTCCCTCAGCTGACCCATGGCCGAACATTTGGGGGTCCCCTCCAACACCCCCTCAGCTGACCCATGGCTGAACATTTGGGGACCCCCAATGACCCACTCTGCAGACCCATGGCCAAGCATTTGGGGTGTCCCCCCCCATGACCCCCTCTGCTGTCTCAGGGGTGAACATTTGGGGTCCCCTCCAACACCCCCTCTGCAGACCCATGGCTGAACATTTGGGGACCCCCAATGACCCACTCTGCAGACCCATAGCTGAATATTTGGGGTCTCCCCCCAACACCCCCTCAACTGACCCATGGCCGAACATTTGGGGTCCCCCTGAACACCCCCTCAGCTGACCCACGGGTGAACATTTGGGGTCTCCCCCCCATAACCCCCTCTGCAGACCCATGGCTGAGCATTTAGGGTCTCCCCCCATAACCCCCTCAGCTGACCCATGGCTGAACATTTGGGGTCTCCCCAACACCCCCTCAGCTGATCCAGGGGTGAACATTTGGGGTCCCCTCCAACGCCCCTCTGTTGACTCATGGCCGAGCATTTGGGGTCTCCCCCCATAAACCACTCTGCAGACCCATGGCTGAACATTTGGGGTGTCCCCCCATGACCCCCTCTGCTGTCTCAGGGGTGAGCATTTGGGGTCTCCCCCCATGACCCACTCTGCTGACCCATGGCTGAACATTTGGGGTCTCCCCCCAACACCCCCTCAACTGACCCATGGCTGAATATTTGGGGACCCTTCCTCCACCCCCTCAGCTGACCCATGGCTGAACATTTGGGACCCCCAATGACCCACTCTGCAGACCCATGGCCAAGCATTTGGGGTGTCCCCCCCATGACCCCCTCTGCTGTCTCAGGGGTGAACATTTGGGGTCCCCTCCAACACCCCCTCTGCAGACCCATGGCTGAACATTGGGGGTCTCCCCCCAACACCTCCTCTGCAGACCCATGGCTGAACATTTGGGGACCCCCAATGACCCACTCTGCAGACCCATAGCTGAATATTTGGGGTCTCCCCCCAACACCCCCTCAACTGACCCATGGCCGAACATTTGGGGTCCCCCCTAAACACCCCCTCAGCTGATCCAGGGGTGAACATTTGGGGTCCCCCCATGACCCCCTCTGCAGACCCTTGGCTGAACATTTGGGGTCTCCCCCCATAACCCCCTCAGCCGACCCATGGCCGAACATTTGGGGTCCCCCGTGTCCCCCCCCAGCCCCGGCGGTGCTGGCAGTCAGTGTGGACGGCTCGGGCTACACCAGCGACATTTACCGCGACGTCGTTTCTGCTTTCGATGTGCTCCAACGCGGCAACGTCTCGGTGCTGTCGCAGCGCTGCCTCCTGCAACCCGTGGAGCCCGATTACAACACCTACATCGGCATGGGTGAGCAGCAATGGGGCAGGAGGGGGGGGGGGTGCTGCAGGGTTTGGGGTCTCCTCTAAGACCCTGTGCCCCCCTACGGCCCTGTGCCCCCCTGTGCCCCCCCCTGTGCCCCCCCTGTGCCCCCCACAGGGATCCTATATGGCGTCTGCTTCTTCATCGCGCTGTGCGGCAGCCACGTGGCGCGGTTGCGGCGCGTCATTTGTGCCGCCTATTACCCGGCCCGTGAGCAGGTGAGGGACCCCCAGCCGAGCCCCAAATCCTCAGCTCCCCTCCCTCTGCCCCCCCCCCCCCCGGGGCTGCAGCCCCTCACCCTGCCGTCCCCGTTGTTCCAGGAGCGCACGGTGTTCCTCTATAACCGCATCCTGGCCAGGCGCACGGTGTTGGAGCGCGTCCTGCGCCGGGCGGGCCAGGCAGAGCGCGGCCGATGCGGGGGCAGCAACGTGCTGCTCTGCCTCAGCACCAGGCAGGGGGAGGCAGGGGGTGCTGTGGGGTCGGGGATGGGGTGGGGTGGGGATGGGGTGGGTTTGGGGATGAGGGCGGGTGGCCTTGGGGGATGCTATGGGGTCAGGGATGGGGTGGGGTTGGGGATGGGGTGGGTTGGGGATGGGGTAGGGTGGGCTTGCGGGGTTCTGTGGGTCAGAGATGGGGTGGGGATGAGAGGGGGTGGGTTGGGGGATGCCATGGGGTTGGGGATGGGGTGGGTTGGGAGATGGGGTGGGGTTGAGAGATGTCATGGGGTTGGGGATGGGGTGCCCTTAGGGATGCTATGGGGTCAGGGATGGGGTGGGGTGGGGGATGCTGTGGGGTTGGGGATGGGGTGGGCTTGAGGGATGCCATGGGGTCGGGGAGGGGGTGGGGTGGGGATGGGGTGGGCTTGGGGGATGCTATGGGGTCAGAGATGGGGTAGGGTGGTGATGGGATAGGGTGGGAGATGCCATGGGGTTGGGGATGGGGTGCCCTTAGGGATGCTATGGGGTCAGGGATGGGGTGGGGATGGGATGGGGTGGGGGTTGAGGGATGCCATGGGGTTGGGGATGGGGTGGGGTGGGGATGGGGTGGGTTTGGGGGATGCCATGGGGTTGGGTATGAGGGCGGGTGGCCTTGGGGGATGCTATGGGGTCAGGGATGGGGTGGGGTTGGGGATGGGGTGGGTTGGGGATGGGGTAGGGTGGGCTTGCGGGGTTCTGTGGGTCAGAGATGGGGTGGGGATGAGGGGGGTGGGCTTGGGGGATGCCGTGGGGGTTGGAAATGGGGTGGGTTGGGAGATGGGGTGGGGTTGAGAGATGTCATGGGGTTGGGGATGGGGTGCCCTTAGGGATGCTATGGGGTCAGGGATGGGGTGGGGTGTGGTGGGGATGGGGTGGGCTTGGGAGATGCCATGGGGTTGGGGATGGGGTGGGGTGGGGATGGGGTGGGCTTGGGAGATGCCATGGGGTTGGGGATGAGGGGGGGTGGCCTTGGGGGATGCTATGGTGTCAGGGATGGGGTGGGGTTGGGGATGGGGTAGGGTGGGCTTGCGGGGTTCTGTGGGGTCAGAGATGGGGTGGGGATGAGAGGGGTGGGCTTGGGGGATGCCATGGGGTTGGGGATGGGGTGGGGTTGAGAGATGTCATGGGGTTGGGGATGGGGTGCCCTTAGGGATGCTATGGGGTCAGGGATGGGGTGGGGTGGGGGATGCCATGGGGTTGGGGATGAGGGGGGTGGCCTTGGGGGATGCTATGGGGTCAGAGATGGGGTGGGGATGGGATGGGGTGGGGGTTAAGGGATGCCATGGGGTTGGGGATGGGGTGGGCTTGGGGGATGCTATGGGGTCAGAGATGGGGTAGGGTGGGGGTGGGATGGGGTGGGAGATGCCATGGGGTTGGGGATGGGGTGGGAATGGGGGATGCTATGGAGTTGGGGGATGCAGTGGGGTTGGAAATGGGGTGGATTTGGGATGGGATGGGTCAGAAGATGGGGTGAGGTTGGGGGATGCCATGGGGTTGGAGATGCTATGGGGTGAAGGGATGCTGTGGGGTTGGGAATGGGGTGGGTTGGGATGGAGTGGGGTTGAGGGATGCTGTGGGGTTGGGGATGGGTGGGTTGGGGGGTGCTATGGGGTTGGGGATGGGTGGGTTGGGGGATGGGATGGGTCAGAAGATGGGGTGAGGTTGGGGGATGCCATGGGGTTGGGGATGAGATGGGTTGGGAATGGGGTGGAGTGGGAGGATGCTATGGGGTCGGGGATGGGGTGGGTTGGGGGATTCCATGGGGTTGGAGATGCTATGGGGTGAAGGGATGCTGTGGGGTTGGGAATGGGGTGGGTTGGGATGGAGTGGGGTTGAGGGATGCCATGGGGTTGGGGATGGGTGGGTTGGGAATGGGGTGGAGTGGGAGGATGCTATGGGGTCAGGGATGGGTTGGATTGGAGATGGGATGGGGTTGAGGGATGCCATGGGGTTGGGGATGGGATGGGTCAGGGATGGGTGGGTTGGGGGATGCTATGGACTTGGGGGATGCAGTGGGGTTGGTGGATGCCATGGGGTTGGAAATGGGGTGGATTTGGGGATGGGATGGGTCGGAAGATGGGGTGAGGTTGGGGGATGCCATGGGGTTGGAAATGCTATGGGGTGAAGGGATGCAGTGGGGTTGGAAACGGGGTGGGTTGGGATGGGGTGGGGTTGAGGGATGCCATGGGGTTGGGGATGGGTGGGTTGGGAATGGGGTGGAGTGGGAGGATGCTATGGGGTCAGGGATGGGTTGGATTGGAGATGGGATGGGGTTGAGGGATGCCATGGGGTTGGAGATGGGATGGGGTTGAGGGATGCTATGGGGTTGGGAGATGGGATGGGGTTGAGGGATGCTATGGGGTTGGGAGATGCAGTGGGGTTGGGGGATGCCATGGGGTTGGAAATGGGGTGGATTTGGGGATGGGATGGGTCAGAAGATGGGGTGAGGTTGGTGGATGCCATGGGGTTGGAGATGCTATGGGGTGAAGGGATGCTGTGGGGTTGGGAACGGGGTGGGTTGGGATGGGGTGAGGTTGAGGGATGCTGTGGGGTTGGAGAATGGAATGGGGTTGGAAACGAGTGGGTTGGGGGATGGGGATGGTTTTGGGGTTTCGCCCCCATCCCTGGGGACAGCATCGCCCCCAGCCCCACTGAATCGCCCCCATTTGTGCCCCAGGGTGCCCGGCTTCGCCCCACTGCTTCGGCTCCTGGGGCTGCAGCCCAAATGCTGCCTGGCGTGTGGGGCAGCGCAGCAGGGGGGCCTCAACGCCTGCATCACCGTTGGCTGCAAAGGTGGGGGGGCGGAGGTGGGAGGGGAAAATGGGGGACCCCCCCCCCTTCCCTTCCTCTGCCATCCCACCCCCCTTCGTGCTCTGTAGGGTCGTACTGCAACCAGTGCTACGAAACCCTAAACAACGTCTGCGCCGTGTGCATGGGGCCGCTGAGCTACGAGGATGTGGGGGACGAGGAGATGTGAGCGGGGCAGGGGGCAAAAAGGGGGGAGGGGGGGGGCGTGGGGGTGTTTGGGGGGTTTGGGGGGTTGGGGTGGGTTTGGGGGTTGATGAGGGTTCGGGGATGGGGTGGTTTGGGGATGGTTTGGGTAGGGGGATGGGGTGGGTTTGGGGTTGCCATGGGTTTGGGAATGGGGTGGGTTTGGGGATGGGGTGGGTTTGGGGTGGATGAGGGTTTGGGGATGGGGTGGTTTGGGGGATGGTTTGGGTAGGGGGATGGGGTGGGTTTGGGAATACCATGGGTTTGGGGTTTGCCATGGGTTTGGGGATGGTGGGGTTTGGGGTGGGGTGGGGTGGGTTTGGGGATTGGGTGGGTTTAGGGTTGGGGTGGGTTTGGGGGTTGATGAGGGTTTGGGGTTGGGGTGGGTTTGGGGACGCTGTGGGTTTGGGGATGGGGGGGGTTTGGGGATAGGATGGGTTTGGGGTTGCCATGGGTTTGGGGATGGAGGGGGTTTGGGGATGGGGTGGATTTGGGGATGGGGTGGGTTTGGGGATGGGGGGGGGTTGGGGATAGGATGGGTTTGGGGTTTGCCATGGATTTGGGGATGCTGGGGTTTGGGGGATGGGGTGGATTTGGGGATGGGGTGGGTTTGGGGATGGGGGGGGTTTGGGGATAGGATGGGTTTGGGGTTTGCCATGGATTTGGGGATGGTGGGGTTTGGGGTGGGTTGGGGTGGGTTTGGGGATGCTGTGCATTGGGGGATGCCATGGGTTGGGGATGCTGTGGGTTTGGGGGATGGGGTGGATTTGGGGACACTGTGGGTTTGGGAATGCCGTGGGTTTGGGGTTGGGGTGGGTTTGGGGGTTGATGAGGGTTTGGGGATGGGGTGGATGATGTGGTTTGGGGATGCCTTGGGTAGAGGTTGCTGTAGGTTTGGGAATTGAGTGGGTATGGGGGATGGCTTGGGTAGGGGGATGGGGTGGGTTTGGGGTTGCCATGGGTTTGGGAATACCATGGGTTTGGGGATGCTGTGGATTTGGGGATGGGGGGGGTTTGGGGATAGGATGGGTTTGGGTTGCCATGCGTTTGGGGATGGTGGGGTTTGGGGGATGGGGTGGGTTTGGGACGCTGTGCATTGGGGATGCCATGGGTTGGGGATGCTGTAGGTTTGGGGATGAGGGGGGTTTGGGGATAGGATGGGTTTGGGGTTGCCATGGATTTGGGGATGGGATGGGGTGGGTTTGGGGATGGGGATGGGGTGGATGATGTGGTTTGGGGGATGCCTTGGATAGAGGTTGCTGTGGGTTTGGGAATTGAGTGGGTATGGGGGATGCCTTGGGTAGGGGGATGGGGTGGGTTTGGGGTTGCCATGGGTTTGGGGTTGCTGTGGATTTGGGGATGGGAGGGGGTTGGGGATGGGGTGGGTTTGGGACATGGGGGGGGTTTGGGGATAGGATGGGTTTGGGGTTGCCATGGGTTTGGGGATGGTGGGGTTTGGGGTGGGGTGGGTTTGGGGACGCTGTGGGTTTGGGAATGCCGTGGGTTTGGGGATGGGATGGGGTGGGTTTGGGGGTTGATGAGGGTTTGGGGTTGGGGTGGGTTTGGGGACGCTGTGCATTGGGGAATGCCATGGGTTGGGGATGCTGTAGGTTTGGGGATGGGGGGGGTTTGGGGATGGGGATGGGGTGGATGATGTGGTTTGGGGGATGCCTTGGGTAGGGGGATGGGGTGGTTATGGGGTTGCCATGGATTTGGGGATGCTGGGGTTTGGGGATGCTGGGGTTTGGGGATGGGGTGGGTTTGGGGTTTGCCATGGGTTGGGGATGCTGTGGGTTTGGGGATGGGGTGGATTTAGGGACACTGTGGGTTTTGGGACGCTGTGGATTTGGGGACGCTGTGGGGTTTGGGGATGAGGTGGATTTGGGGACGCTGCAGGTTTGGGGCTGCCGTGGGTTTGGGGACGCTGTGGGTTTGGGAATGGGGTGGGTTTAGGTTTGCCATGGGTTTGGGGATGGGAAGGGTTTGGGGTTGCCATGGGTTTGGGGATGCTGGGGTTTGGGGATGCTGGGGTTTGGGGATGGGGTGGATTTAGGGATGCTGTGGGTTTTGGGACGCTGTGGGTTTGGGGATGGGGTGGGTTTGGGGATGCTGTGGGTTTGGGGATGCTGTGGGTTTGGGGCTGCTGTAGGTTTGGGGATGGGGGGGGTTTGGGGATGCTGTGGGTTTGGGGATGCTGTGGGTTGGGGCTGCTGTAGGTTTGGGATGGGGGGGTTTGGGGATAGGATGGGTTTGGGGGTTGATGAGGGTTTGGGGATGGAGTGGATGATGTGGTTTGGGGGATGCCTTGGGTAGGGGGATGGGGTGGTTATGGGGGTTGCCATGGGTTTGGGGTTTGCCATGGATTTGGGGATGCTGGGGTTTGGGGATGGGGTGGATTTGGGGACGCTGTGGGTTTTGGGACGCTGTGGGTTTGGGGACGCTGTGGGTTTGGGAATGGGGTGGATTTGGGGACGCTGCAGGTTTGGGGCTGCTGTGGGTTTGGGGACACTGTGGGTTTGGGAATGGGGTGGGTTTAGGTTTGCCATGGGTTTGGGGATGGGAAGGGTTTGGGGTTGCATGGGTTTGGGGTTGCTGTGCATTTGGGGATGCT
This sequence comes from Lagopus muta, assembly GCF_023343835.1. Lineage (NCBI taxonomy): Eukaryota > Metazoa > Chordata > Aves > Galliformes > Phasianidae > Lagopus > Lagopus muta. The sequence goes on from NC_064461.1 coordinate 1,744,775, forward strand.
GGGGTTTGGGGATGGGATGGGTTTGGGGACGCTGTGGATTTGGGGACGCTGTGGGGTTTGGGGATGGGGTGGATTTGGGGACGCTGCAGGTTTGGGGCTGCTGTGGGTTTGGGGACACTGTGGGTTTGGGAATGGGGTGGGTTTAGGTTTGCCATGGGTTTGGGGTTGCCATGGGTTTGGGGTTGCCATGGGTTTGGGGATGCTGGGGTTTGGGGTTGGGGTGGGTTTGGGGACGCTGTGCATTGGGGGATGCCATGGGTTGGGGATGCTGTAGGTTTGGGGACGGGGGGGTTTGGGGATAGGATGGGTTTGGGGGTTGATGAGGGTTTGGGGCTGCCGTGGGTTTGCCCACCCCATGCCCCCCCCCGGACCCCACAGCGACTCCAGCGACGAGGAAACCCCGGAGCTGTGGCTGGGAGCCGTGCGGGCGCTGCGGGGTCAGGAGCAGCAGCAGCTGCGGGATCAGGGCAGGAAGCTGGAGGAGCGAATCCGCCGGGTGGCGCGGGGCCGGGGGGGCGGCCGCCGATTGCATCCCCGGATCGCAGCCCGGCTGCGGGCGCAGCTGGAGGAGGAGGAGGAAGAGGAAGAGGAGGAGGAGAGCGGCAGTGAGGACGATGCGCGCGGGTGAGGGCAGCTCGGCGTCCAGGTGAGGGCCGGGAGGGGCGGCCGTGGGGACGCAGGGGGGGGACGATGGCAGCCCTCAGCACGGCTCCGTGTCCCTCCGCCGTCCCTCCCAGCCTTGATTTCAGCTACCAGGAGCAGCCCGAGGGCAGCGGCAGCGAGCTGGAGGAGGTGAGGGCTGAGCGGCCGCTGAGGCGGTGATGGCAGGACGGTGTCACACGGATGGCTCGGCGGCTGCGGAGAGATGGCGTGGGGACGTGGGGACGTGGGGACATGGGGACATGGGGATGTGGGGATGTGGCTGCTGCCCCAGAAGCGTGATGGAAGCCAGCAGCAAGCAGGGAGGGAATGGCAAATAAAGCACCGGTCCTCGAGCCAGCGGTGTCCCCGTGTGCTGAGCTGATGTCCCGTCTCTTCGTGGTCCCCCTGTGGTCCCCATGGTGACCCTGCCCCCCCACTGTGACCCCAGCTCCAGACCCACGCTGTTCCCATCCCAAACGTCCCCAAAATGTCCCCAGCCCCATGGTGGCTCGCCTCAATCCCATGCGTCCTCCATCCCCATTGTGTCCCCAAGTGCACCCCAACGTTGTCGCCTGTCCCCACAATGTCCCCCAAACAATCCCCCATTGTGTCCCCAAATCCATCCCCGCAGTGTCCCCAGATTCATCCCCATTGTGTCCCCAAATCCACCCCCATCATGTCCCCAAATTCACCCCCATAGCTTCCCCACCTCCATCCCCATTATGTCCTCACATCCATCCCCACTGTGTCCCCAAATCCACCCCTCACAGTTCCCCATGTCCCCCCCATTCTGTCCCCATGTCCGTCCCTGTGGTGGCCCCAAATCCAACCCCATTCTGTCCCCAAATCCATCCCTATGGTGTCCCCAAATCCACCCCCATTCTGTCCCTGTGTCCATCCCTATGGTGGCCCCAAATCCACCCCCATAACATCCCCAGTTCCATCCCCATTGTGTCCCCATGTCCATCTCTATGGTGGCCCCAAATCCAACCCCATTCTGTCCCCAAATCCATCCCTATGGTGTCCTCAAGTCCATCCCCATTGTGTCCCCATGTCCATCCCTGTGGTGGCCCCATATCCACCCCCATCGTGTCCCCAAATCCAGCCCCATCCTTCCCCAAGTCCACCCCCATAGCATCCCCAGTTCGACCCTCATCGTGTCCCCAGTTCCAACCCCATTCTGTCCCCATGTCCATCCCTATGGTGTCCCCAAATCCACCCCCATTCTGTCCCCAAATCCATCCCTATGGTGGCCTCAAATCCACCCCCACAGCATCCCCAATTCCATCCCCATCGTGTCCCCAATTCCATCCTCATTATGTCCCCAAATCCACCCCCATCATGTCCCCATGTCTACCCCCATAGCATCCCCAAATCCATCCCCATTCTGTCCCCAAATCCACCCCCATTGTGTCCCCAAATCCATCCCTATGGTGTCCTCAAGTCCATCCCCATTCTCTCCCCATGTCCATCCCTATGGTGTCCCCAAATCCACCCCCATTCTGTCCCCAGTTCCACCCCCATCGTGTCCCCACGTCCATCCCCACAACATCCCCACTCCTCCCCCCCCCAGTTCCCCACTCCCAGCCCCACCCCCAGCGCCGGGACGGACAGACAGACGGACGGACGGACGGGGACGAACGATTCCCTGCTTCTCCGTTTATTATCAAGCAGCCTTCGTTTAAAAACAAAACAAAAAAAAAACAAAAGAAATAAAACAAAATAAAACAAAACAAAAATAAAAATAAAAAAAAAAGAAAGAAAAAAAAAACCAAAACGAAACAAAACCGAAAACGAAACGAAACGAAAATAAAACCAGAATAAAACAACAACAAAAAAACACAAAACCAAAACCCAAAGCCGACCGCCGCGGGCGATCCGTTGGGTTTCCGACACCGGAGAGCTTCAAGTCGCCGAGAAATTCAAGTTCCCCATAAGGCACTTTTTTAAAGCCACGACGGGAGTCCCCCCCCCGTCCCCATCACCCCATGGCAGGGAGCGGCGCAGGGGTCGGGAGGAGCAGCGGGGGGACGGGGGTTGGGGGGCGGGGGGGGGTCGTGGGGTGGGGGACGGGGGGGGGGGGGGAGGGGGGGGGGTTATATATTACAGCATCTTTGTTTCGGTTTGTTTGGTTTTAAATATAGATAAACTCTTCTTTTTAGGCATCCCCCCCCCCCATCCCCCAGGTCCCCCCCCCCCCCCCCCCCACCTCCTCCATCCCCGGGTGTGCGCCCTGGGGCCGTGTGCAAAGGGCAGGCGGGGGGGGGAAATGGGGAGGGGGGGGGGGGGGGGATGAAGGGGGAACCCCGCCAAACCACGAGGGGATTGGGGGGGTCCCGGGGGGGTTCACCCGGAATAGTGCAACGAGAGAAAGCAGCCGGGAGTGGCAGGGGGCGAGGGGGGCTCGCCGGGGGGGGGGGCTGCTCGGGGAATTAAGGGGGGGGGGCTCCGGGGTTAAGCTATATACAGCGCGGGATGAGCGGCGGGGACCCCCCCCCCTGCCACCCCCACCGGGAACCCCCGCCCGGTGCCGCGCTTCGGTTCCCGGGGATGGAACCGGGGGGGCGGGGGGGAGGGGGGGGGGGGGGTCCGGTCCCTGCATGGGCGGCGGGGGCCGCCCTGGGAATCCGGAGGTTGGGGGGGGGGGGGGGGGGGGGGGGGATGGAATGAACGGCGGCGGCGGCGGGGCCCCCCCCGCCCCATTGTGCAAATCCGCCAGGGGGGGAATTCCCCCTTTGCATAATTCAGAACAAACCGTGACGGGAAAAAACAGGAACGGAGCGCGGCGGGGCGAGGCGGGCAGCGCAGCTCCGGGACAACGGGAGGAACCGATCGCTCCTCCCCGACCCAGAGGGCAACGCCCGGTTCGGGACGGGTTCGCTCCTTTCCGGTACCGCACGGAACGGCCGGGGCTGCGCTGGGCTCCATCTGGACCGGAACGGAACAGAACGGCTCCGCTCAGCGCGGATCGGCACAGCGCAGATCTCTGCTGTTCGGTTGCTGATTGGAGCGGCTCAGCACGGCTCAGCACGGCTCAGCACGGTGCAGCCTGGCACGGCTTGGGCCAACGCAGCTCAGCTCAGCTCAGCCCAGCACAAACTCAGCCTGGCACAGCTTGGCCCAGCATGGCTTGGCCTGCACGGCTCAGCCTGGCACAGCTTGGCCCAACGCAGCTCAGCTCAGCACAGCCCAGCCTGATACAACCCAGCTCAACTCAGCCCAGCCCAGCACACAGCCTGGCATCACTGGTTCAGCCCAGCACGGCTCAGCTCAGCTCAGCACAGCCTGGTCCAGCTCAGCTCAGCTCAGCTCAGCACAACTCAGCCTGGCATCGCCTGGCTCAGCCCAGCCCAGCCTGGCCCAGCCTGGCATCACTTGGCCCAGCTCGGCTCGGCTCAGCTCAGCACAGCGTGGTCCAGCTCAGCCCAGCCTGGCATCACCTGGTTCAACCCAGCTCAGCTCAGCTCAGCTCAGCTCAGCCTGGCATCACCTGGTTCAACCAGCTCAGCTCAGCTCAGCTCAGCCCAGCCTGGCATCACTCGGCCCAGCCCAGCCCAGCATGGTTCAACTTGGCTCAGCCCAGCTCAGCTCAGCTCAGCCTGGCATCACTGAGCCCAGCCTGGCATCACCTGGCTCAGCTCAACCCAGCTCAGCCCAGCCTGGCATCACCTGGTTCAACCCAGCTCAGCTCAGCCATGGCATCACTGAGCCCAGCCCAGCCCAGCCCAGCTCAACTTGGCTCAGCCCAGCTCAGCCCGGCCCGGCCCGGCTCAGCCCACCGCCCCCCATCGTGCCCCACCGGACCGGCCGCTCTACACCATCTCCACGGGCACCATGCCGTCCGGCTGCGGCCCCTCTTCAGCCTCAGGCTCCATCTCCATCTCCGGCTCCTCCTCCTCCTCCTTAATCTGCGCCGGCCCCCAATAACGAGCCAGGGAGAGGCGCAGCCCCTCCAAGCGCCCATTGGAGAGGTCGATGCCGGGCGGAGCGTCGGGGGGCGGCGGAGGAGGGGGGTCTTCGCGGCGTCGGCGTCGGGTGCGAACCTCCAGGCAGTTCTGGCCCTTGAGGTGCCGCTGCAGGTGGTCGTCCTTGGCGAAGGCTTTGTGGCAGAGGTAGCACTCGTAGGGCCGGGCGCCCGTGTGCAGGTGCATGTGGTTCTTCAGGTCGTAGCTGTGCAGGAAGCGGGCGCTGCAGTGCTGGCACGAATAGGGCCGTTCGCCGTGTGTTTGCGCATGTGGATCTTCAGCTTGTCGTTCCTGTAGGGGGGGTGGGGGGGAGGAGAAAGGGGAGGAGGGGTCAGGATGCGGGGATGGAGCGGCGCCGATGGGGTGCGGGGGTGAGATGGGGGAGAGTATGGGGAACTTATGGGGACAGCATGGGGCAGGGTGGGCTATGGGGACAGTATGGGGCAAGGGTGGGCTATGGGGACAGTATAGGGACAGCATGGGGCAGGGGTGGGCTATGGGGACAGCAGGGGGCATGGGTGGGCTATGGGGACAGTATGGGGCAGGGGTGGGCTATGGGGACGGTATATGGGGACAGAATGGGGCAGGAGTGGGCTATGGGGACGGTATGGGGACGGTATGGGGACAGCATGGGGCAGGGTGGGCTATGGGGACGGTGTGGGGACAGCATGGGGCAGGGTGGGCTATGGGGACGGTGTTGGGGACAGCATGGGGCAGGGGTGGGCTATGGGGACAGCGTGGGGGCAGGGGTGGGCTATGGGGACAGTATGGGTGGGCTATGGGGACAGTATGGGGCAGGGTGGGCTATGGGGACGGTATGGGGACAGCATGGGGCAGGGTGGGCTATGGGGACGGTATGGGGACGGTATGGGGACGGTATGGGGACAGCATGGGGCAGGGTGGGCTATGGGGACGGTGTGGGGGACAGCATGGGGCAGGGTGGGGCTATGGGGACGGTGTGGGGACAGCATGGGGCAGGGGTGGGCTATGGGGACAGTATGGGTGGGCTATGGGGACAGTATGGGTGGGCTATGGGGACAGCATGGGGCAGGGGTGGGCTATGGGGACAGTATGGGGCAGGGGTGGGCTATGGGGACAGTATGGGGAAGGTACGGGGACAGCAGGGGGCAGGGTGGGCTATGGGGACGGTATGGGGACGGTATGGGGACAGCATGGGGCAGGGGGTGGGCTATGGGGACAGCATGGGGACCTCTGGGACAGGAGTGTTCTATGGGGAGAGTGTGGGGCAGGGGTGAGCTATGGGGGCATCTGTGGGGCAGGGTCATGCTGGGGGTCAGCACAGCCCCAGGGGGACACCGTGGGCACCCAGAAGACCCCATGGGTACTCAGGGCACACCATGGGTACACAGGGGGACACTATGGGAACCCAGAGGACACTGCAGGCACCCAGGGGACACCATGGGGCAGGGGACACTGCAGGCACTCAAAGGACCCCATGGGCACCCAGGTGGACATTATGGGAACCCAGGGAGACACGTGGGGCGGGGGACACTGCAGGCACCCAGGGGACACCGTGGGCACCCAGGGGGACACCATGGGCACCCAGGGGGACACCACAGGAACCCAGGGAGACACGTGAGGTGGAGGACACTGCAGGCACCCAGGGGACACCACGGGCACCCAGGGGGACACCATGGGCACCCAGGGGGACACCACAGGAACCCAGGGAGACACGTGAGGTGGAGGACACTGCAGGCACCCAGGGGACACCACGGGCACCCAGGGGACACCATGGGCACCCACGGGACACCACGGGCACCCAGAGGAACCCATGGGCACCCAGGAGGACACTATGGGAACCCAGGGAGACACGTGGGGCGGGGGACACTGCAGGCACCCAGAGGAACCCATGGGCACCCAGGGGACACCATGGGCACCCACGGGACACCACGGGCACCCAGAGGAACCCATGGGCACCCAGGAGGACACTACAGGAACCCAGGGAGACACGTGGGGCGGGGGACACTGCAGGCACCCAGGGGACACGGCAGGCACCCAGGGGACACCATGGGCACCCATGGGACACCACGGGCACCCAGAGGAACCCATGGGCACCCAGGGGGACACTACAGGAACCCAGGGAAACACATGAGGTGGGGGACACTGCAGGCACCCAGGGGACACCATGGGCACCCAGGGGACACGGCGGGCACCCAAGGGACACCACGGGCACCCAGAGGAAACCCATGGGCACCCAGGAGGACACTACGGGAACCCAGGGAGACACGTGGGGCGGGGGACACTGCAGGCACCCAGAGGAACCCATGGGCACCCAGGGGGACACTACAGGAACCCAGGGGACACCATGGGGCAGGGGACACGGCGGGCACCCAAGGGACCCGTGGGGCAGGGGACACCCCGGGGCCGCCGCCGCCTTGGCACTCACCGCGTGAAGCGCACGCCGCACACCTGGCAGGCGAAGGGCTTCTCTCCCGTGTGCGTGCGCATGTGGCGCGGCAGCTTGCCGGCACCGTGGATGACTTTGTGACACACGGGACACTCCTGAGGCATTTGGGAACGCCGTTTGCGCACCAATTTATCGGGGCTGTCCAGCCCGGGCGCCAGCGCCTCGTGGTGGAGCGAGCTCAGATAAGCCATCAGATCGGGATCGATGGCGTCGTCGTCCGAGCCGCCCTCCTCGGGGGACATCTGGTACGGAAAGGGGAAGGCGTGCGGGGGCAGTTCCTCCTCCTCGGGCACCTCGAAAGCCTCGTAGGGCTGCGCCAAGCCCTCCGGCATCGGGGGCGGAGAAGGGGGCTGCGGGGCGGGCAGGGGGCTGCGGGTGCCTTCGGCCTCGGCGGGCGGCTCCTCGCTGTGGTTGTTGAGGCGTGCGCCGCGCGCCTGCAGGAATTTGCGGGTCTTCTTGCTGCGGCGGGCGGCGGGGCGGGCGGGGGGCGCGGCGGGGGGATCCGCGTCGGGGAGGGTGGCGAACGCCTCCAGGTAACGGCGGGCGCGCTCGCAGTCGTCGTCATCGGGGCCGGGAGCTTCCAAGCCGTGGCACTGCAGGATGTCGGCGCAGGCGGCGATGACGCACGGGATCTCCAGCAGCTGAGCCGCCTGCAGCACCTCGCCCATGTTGGAGCTGCTGATGGTCAGCGTGGCGGTGTAGGCGAACTCCAGCAGGGCTCCCAAAGCTTCCGGCCCCACAAAGTCCAACTCGCAAACCTCCTGGCCCGGCCCCGGCCCCGCGAACAGCTTCTTGAAGTAGCGGCTGCAGGCGGCCAGCACGGCGCGGTGCGTGCGGTACTCCAAGCCCTGCGTCTTGATGGTGACGTCGCACAGCACCCCCAGGTGCCGCTGCTCGTTCAGGCTGCTCAGCAGCTCGCTGCTGTGCTCGGGGAAGGGGATGCCGATCAGGTCGTCCTCGGGGCTCGCCATCGTCCTCACCTGCGGGAGCACGAAGGTGAGGGGGATCAGCGCCGGGCGGCACCCGTAGGTGCCAAAGCGTCGGCTCTGTTGGGGTGCAAGGAGGCTCATCCCCACCGTGCAGCACCCATGGGTGCCAAAGCGTCATGGGAGCCAGAGCATCTGATCTGCTGCAGTGCAAAGAAACTCCTTCCACCGTGCAGCACCCATGGGTGCCATAGCATCTGCTCTGCTGCAGTGCTGCAGTGCAAAGAAACTCCTTCCACCATGCAGCACCCATGGGTGCCAGAGCATCAGCTGTGTTGCAGTGCAAGGAAACCTCACTCCCACCGTGCAGCACCCATGGGTGCCAAAGCATCTGCTCTGCTGCAGTGCAAAGAAACTCCTTCCACCATGCAGCACCCATGGGTGCCAGAGCATCAGCTGTGTTGCAGTGCAAGGAAACCTCACTCCCACCGTGCAGCACCTATGGGTGCCAAAGCATCTGCTCTGCTGCAGTGCTGCAGTGCAAGGAAACCTCATTCCCACCGTGCAGCACCCATGGGTGCCAAAGCATCGGCTCTGCTGCAGTGCTGCAGTGCAAGGAAACCTCATTCCCACCGTGCAGCACCCATGGGTGCCAAAGCATTGGCTCTGCTGTGGTGTGAATAATCTCCTTCCACCGCACAGCACCCATGGGTGCCAAAGCATCAGCTCTGCCGCAGGGTGAGCGCCCCAAGAGCGGTCTGCCAGAGGGGCGCACGGCTCAGCATCACCCCCGAGCACCCAAATTTCGGTTGGACGCCGTGGAACCGACGCGTGCCGCCGTCGGGCCCCCACCGCATCCCCCCGCCCTCCTCCCTTCCACCGCCGCCCCCAAAGCGACCGCAGCAAAGGGGGAAATCTCAGCGCGGCGCCTTTGAGCGGCGTCGAGGCGCTGCGCTTCCTGCCTGCCCACCCCACCGCATCCCCCCGGCCCACCCCACCGCATCCCCCCCGCCTCGCCGGGCGCAGCTCCCCGTCCTGGGAACGCGGGTGGGCGGCATTGCCGGGAAGAAGCCCCCACTTCCCCCCCCTCCTTTCCCCCCCAGGGCCGGGGGCCGCCCCGCGAAGCCCAACCGGGCTGGGAAGACGGGGCCGCGTTTCCTGCCCGCAGATTAGGATCAGCGCAGCGCTGGGTTCCTGCCCCCACTCCCAGTGGGGGCCCAGCCCCCTCCCTACGCTTTGCCCCAGCCCCGGGCCGCTCCTCGCCCAGCCAAGCCCTGCCTGCGTGAGCAGGGCCTTTCCCACGCTGCAGCTGGCAGAGCTTTGCGTCAGCGCTGCCATAAAAGCGGCACCGAGGCCTCCCCGAGCTGGCGGCCCCATAGGGCAGGTTGTGCCCGGCACCGGCGGGGGGGGGGGGGGGTGAAGGTGGGAGAGGGGGGGTCCTTGCCGTGCTGTGCTTTGGGGATCACAGCTGGAGCGACATACGAGTGTGAGCCCTGGGTGGGTGATGGATGCAGTCCTGAGCGTGGGGACGGTGGCGGTGGAGCTGCAGATCAGATCGAGTCCTGGTGCTCCACGGCTGCTTGGCACAGGAAGCACCGAGCCATCGCCGTGTCTGAGCTTCGGGGGGAGGCTGCGCCATGGAGGAAAGCCAGGTTGTGCCATGGGGCAAAGCCTGACTGCGCCACGGACAGAGGAAAACCAGGATGTGGCACAGAGCGAAACCAAGCTGAGCTGCAGAGCGAAACCAGGCTGTGCCATAAAGCAAAAGCCAGGCTGTGCCATAAAGCAAAACCAGGCTGTGCCATAAAGCAAAACCAGGCTGTGCCACGGAGCAAAACCAGGCTGTGACAGAGAGAAAACCAGGCTGTGCCATAGAGCAAAGCCTGACTGTGCCATAAAGCAAGGCCAGGCTGTGACGGAGGGAAAACCAGGTTGTGCCATAGAGCAAAGCCTGACTGTGCCACAGAGTAAAACCAAACTGTGGCATGGAGCAAAACCGAGTTGTGCCAGGCAAAAAAGCCGAGCTGTGCCAAAAAGCAAAACCAGGCTGTGCCAAAAAGCAAAACCAGGCTGTGCTATGGAGCGAAACCATGAGGTGCCATGGAGCAAAACCAGGATGTGATATAGAGCAAAACCGGGCTGTGTCATAAAGGAAAACCAGGCTGTGCCATAAAGAAAAACCAGGCTGTGCCATGGAGGAAAACCAGGCTGTGCCACAGAGCAAAGCCAGGCTGTGCCATAAAGAAAAACCAGGCTGTGCCATAAAGGAAAACCAGGCTGTGCCACAGAGCAAAGCCAGGTTGAGCCATAAAGGAAAACCAGGCTGTGCCATGGGGCAAAACCGGGCTGTGCCATAAAGGAAAACCAGACTGTGCCACAGAGCAAAGCCGGGCTGTGCCATAAAGGAAAACCAGGCTGTGCCACAGAGCAAAGCCGGGCTGCGCCATAAAGCAAAACCAAGCCGTGCCAAGGAGCAAAACCCGATTGCGGCACGGAGCGCAGCCATGCAGAGCGAAACCCGCGCTGCCGGGAGCCGCACGCCGCCGGACATCGCCGCGCTGCGCCCATCTCCACGGGACGGGTCGGACCGCTCCGAACCGAAGCCCGCCGCCGCGGCCGTGCCAAGCCGCGCGGTGCCGTCGGCGGGCGGTGGGAACGTGCCCCCTCTTGCCCGCGGAGGGGCGGCGCGGCCGGCGGCCCCCGGCGCAGGAGCCCATCCCCATCCCCGCGCCGGCCGCTCCCTGCGCTTGGGTGCTCGCCAAACTGGGGCTGCCTCGGCAGGCGGCTGGGAACGGCCCCGGAGCAACCGGCTGCGGAGCCGCCCCGCGCTGCCGAGCAGGCCCGACCGGCAGGGCGAGCGGCAGCCGCCCCTGAAACTGGGAAACGGGGCAGCGCCGACCGCCCGGGATGCCGGCGCCGTCCGACGTCCCCGTGCCCACCCCTGCGGGGGTCCGCGGTGCCCACGAGGCGGGGGCGAAGGGATTAGGGGCGATTAAAGCATCAGGGCGCCGGGAGCCAACAGGCTGCGACAGCCCCCGATGGGATCAGCGGGATTAGCAGCGGGGGGGGGGGGGGGGGGATTAGGGGAGGTGAGCGCGCTGCGCTTCGAGGGGGGGACGGGGACGGGGACGCGGTGCCATCGAGAAACCCGGGGCCGAGGCAGGATGGGAGGCACGCGGTGGCAGGATGGACAGACGGACTGGCGTGCGTCAAACTCCGCATCCCTGCGCCTCGCAGCTCCTCCCGTCCGCAGGGCCGGCAGCGCTGCTGCGCTCGGCCGGGTGCAGCTTCACGCTGGAGGGGGGGGGCGCCAGCAGCGCGCAAAGACCCCGCAGCACCGCAGCGCTGCTTCCAGGCCGCTGCACGGCTGCTGCTCGCACATCTCTGCCCTTCTCGGGAGGGCGGGGGGGGAAGGGGGTGCACGACTCTCCAGCGTTCCTTCCGCTGATAGCGAAGCGGGGGGACGAAGGATGGAGCCGGGACCCCCGGGCGGATGCCCGCGGATGAAGGACCGGCGCCGGGGGCGGGGAGGTGGCAGGAGGGGGATTTTCCATCGCGCCCAACCGCCCGTCCGCCGCTTCTCCCCCGACACCCCTGCCCCCCCCCCCGCGCATCCTCCCCACGGGAGCGAAGTCACATGCTGAGCGGGTGCCATCGAGGAGATCGCAGCGCTGATAAGGAAACTGGGGGGTTGGGGGGTGGGGGGTGGGGAGGGGGAGCAAGGTGTGAAGCTGTCGGAGCCGCTTCCAGCCCCGCGGAGACCCTCGGGTGGCGCATGGGACAACACAGCGTCCCCATGGGGGCAGAGTGATGGGGAGGGGAGCATCATCACCCTGCCTGTCCATCCCCCCCCCCCCCCCCCCAGAAAAGCAGCACTTTCTCGGTTACGTCAATGCCCGCAGCCGGGCCCCGTTTCGCCCTCGGCGGCCGCGCGGGGTTGGAGAAAGGGAAAGGGGGGAAGGGGGGGTGGGATTCGCTCCCCGTGCCGAACGGGCAGCCGTGCCCCCAGCACGCCGCGATGGGAACAATGGCTGCGGGTCACCCTGACACCGCACCGCCGGCCCCACGGCACCTGCCAGCCCCACCGCGCCGTGGGGCCGCACGGGGCCAACCCGCACCCGGACCGTGGCACGGAGGGACCCCAGACCCTTGCCCTCCCCACTGCGTGCGGGCAGACGATGGGGATGGGGGTCCCGGGGAGCGCTGGCCCCCCCCCCCAAAACTCGGGGTGCTCCCAGCCGCTGCCGTGCTGTCGAGGGACTTCACAGCTGCAGTGGGGAGAATGAGTCAGCCAGGAAGGTGAGCGCGGCGCCCGGCCCCTCGCCCCACGGGGCCCTTTGGGAGCCGGAAGGGGACCCAAACGGCCGGGCGTCCCCCCACCCACCCGTCCCCAAAGGCAGCCTGGGTGCCCCATAGGGTCGGCGTAGCTGTGGGATGGGGGCTGCGCAGCCTCCTCTGCCCAACAGCACCTGCTGGAGAGCGGCAATGGGTCGGCGGGTGGGGGTCCGGCCTGGCTGGTGACCCCAATGGTTGTGGGTGGGGGGGTCCTGGGGGTCTGGGTGCCGGAGGGGAGGTCGGATGAGGGCTGGGGAAACGCTCGCCACTCTTTGAAAGAAGAAAACAGCGAGCACACAAGAAAGGAAATGGGTTGAAGAGATGAGAGGGTAAACAGCACCCACCCACCCCACAGCCAGGGGGGTGAGCCGCCCCATACCGGGACCCCATCCCATTACGCACCCACCCAGCTGCCCCCAAACCTCCAGCTCCCCACGGCCACGGGGCTGAGCCCTCAGCAGCGTGGGGCAGACATCACAGCACAGCCCCGTCCTGGTGCTCAGCCCCACGCCACGCAGCGCCGGGCTCAAGGCCACGTCCCCAACGCTGTCCCCACCGCCGCCTGCAGCGGGAACCCAGCGCCCCTCACCCAGCAGGGCCCACCCACCACCCCGCAGGGTCCCATCCCAGCACCGCGGCCCCCATCCACCACCAAAGCCATCCCTGTGCCATGTGCCAGCAGAGGGGACCCCACGGTGGCCGCTCCGTGCCACCCATCCCACCCCATCCCATCCCATCCCACCCCACCGCAGGGCTCCAGCATCCCACCTCCAGCCCCAAAGCCACCCGGAAACGGCCCCACTGCCCACCCCACGTCCCTCCCACCCCACATCCCCCCCGTCCCCACGGATGGCAGCGGGGTGGGCAACGCCGCTCACCTGGCGCCTGTGCCCGCGTGTGCCGGGCGCTGCTCCGGCGGAGGCAGGGAGGGTGCAGGGCGCTGCTGTGTGAACTTGGCCCCGCTCCCCGCTGCACTTCAGCTCGGATCCCACCTCAAAAGGAGTCGACGCCCACACCCCGGGTCACGCACCTCCCAGCCCCGCTTCCCAGAACACACACAGCATTAACCCTTCTGCAGCCGACGCCAACCCGGAACGGGGCGAGGGGGAACCCCGAAGCCCCTTCCCAGCACGGGAAATTCCCAGGGGTGCCGGCACGGTTGGCACCGCACTGCAGCCATCCCCTCCCTCCCCGTCGCTGCGGTGTCACCGTGCGGCTCCCGTCCCTCCCGCCGCCCCGGGGCTGGGCGATGGGTGCCGGCTGCTCAGTGCCGGCCACGGCCGGGAGCCGGGCTGCCACCGCAGGGCTGGGCTCGGTGCAGCGTGCCACAGCCTGTCCTCTGCCCCCTGCGCATGCCCGGCCTGCTCTGCCCCATATCCAGCCCCAGTGCCAGGCCTGTGGCTGCTGCCCGTGCCACCACAGCCGGCCCCAATGGCAGGCCACTCGTGGGTGCTGCTGTGTCCTCATAGCCAGGCCATCCATGGGTCCTGCTGTGTCCCCATAGTTAGGCCACCTGTGGGTGCTGCTGTGTCCCCATAACCAGGCCCATCCATGGGTGATGCTGTGCACCCATAGCCAGCCCCAATGTCAGCCCACTCATGGGTCCTGCTGTGTCCCCATGGCCAGGCCCATCCATGGGTGCTGCTGTGTCCCCATAGATAGGCCACCCGTGGGTGCTGCTGTGTACCCATGGCCAGGCCATCCATGGGTCCTGCTGTGTCCCCATAGATAGGCCACCCGTGGGTGCTGCTGTGTACCCACGACCAGGCCACCTGTGGGTGCTGCTGTATCCCCATAGATAGGCCCACCCATGGGTGCTGCTGTGTCCCCATAACCAGGCCCATCCATGGGTCCTGCTGTGTCCCCATAGATAGGCCACCTGTGGGTGCTGCCTGTGTCCCCATGGCCAGGCCCATCCATGGGTCCTACTGTGCCCCCATAGATAGGCCCAGCCATGGGTCCTGCCGTGACCCCATAGCCAGGCCATCCATGGGTCCTGCTGTGCCCCCATATCCAGGCCCATCCATGGGTGCTGCTGTGTACCCATAGCCAGGCCACCTGTGGGTGCTGCTGTGTCCCCATGGCCAGGCCATCCATGGGTGATGCTGTGCACCCATAGCCAGCCCCAACGTCAGCCCACCCATGGGTCCTGCTGTGTCCCCATAGATAGGCCACCTGTGGGTGCTGCTGTGTCCCCATAGCCAGGCTCATCCATGGGTCCTACTGTGACCCCATTGCCCAGTCCCAATGCCAGGCCATCCATAGGTGCTGCTATGACCCCATAGCCAGGCCATCCATGGGTCCTGCTGTCACCCCATAGCTGACCCCAATGCCTGGCCCATGGGTCCTGCTGTGACCCCGTAGCTGACCCCAATGCCCAGCCCATGGGTCCTGCTGTGACCCCATAGCAGACCCCAGTGCCAGGCTGCCCATGGGTCCTGCTGTCACCCCATAGCTGACCCCAATGCCCGGCCATGGATCCTGCTGTCACCCCATACCTGACCCCAATGCCCGGCCCATGGGTCCTGCTGTCACCCCATAGCTGACCCCAATGCCCGGCACATGGATCCTGCTGTCACCCCATAGCTGACCCCAATGCCAGGTCCATGGATCCTGCTGTGACCCCATAGCAGACCCCAGTGCCAGGCTGCCCATGGGTCCTGCTGTCACCCCATAGCTGACCCCAATGCCCGGCCCATGGATCCTATCACACAGCACTGTGGCAGACACGTGTGCTGCAGGAAGCCTGGCACCAACACCCTGAGCACACCGTAACCCAGGGAGGGGGCTCTCACATGGTCCCAGCCACCCCATAGCACCCATCCTCCTCCATTCCACGCCCCCCCAGGCCGCGTCCCCCTCACTTCCCCCCCCAGCCCCCCTCTCTGTTCCCCAGGGCAGGCTCAGGCTTCTCGCAATGCCCCCATAATTACACCCTCTGCGTCCCCAGCCAAACAGCAATTAGCGCCCGAGCTGCAGCCCCACACCCCAGCACCCGCCCACACCAACACAGCACCCGGATGGGCAGCGCCATGGGGCCACAGCGGGCCTCCAACCCCCCCCCCCCTCCAACCCCCCCCAGATCCCACCCACAGCCGTGCCAGCCACGAGGAGGAGGGCAGCAGGAGGCAGAAAGGGGAAGAGGGCCGCAGCTGCTTAAAGGGGGGGGGAGCAGGGGGTTGGGGGGGGGGGGGGGGCCTCCAGCAACGTTCTCAGAAAGGCGCTGCTGCGCGTTGTGCAAGAGCTCAGCCCCAAGGGAGGGCAGGCGGAGGGGCAGCGGCCACCACATGGCATCTCGGTGGCCACCCGCCTGTCACCATGGTTCAGCGATGGCATTTCTGGTGCACTGTGATGCTCCGGGCTGCCAGGACCCAAAGGTGGGCGCAAAGGGTGCAAGGACCACAGAGGTGGGCGCAATGGACCCCAGAGGTGGGCGCAATGGACCTCAGAGGAGGGCGCAAAGGGCGTAAGGACCCCAAAGGGGGGCGCAATGGACCCCAAAGAGGGGCACAAGGACCCCAAAGGGGGGCGCAATGGACCCCAGAGGGGGGCGCAATGGACCCCAGAGGGGGGCGCAAAGGGCGCAAGGACCCCAAAGGGGGGCGCAAGAACCCCAAAGGGGGGCGCAATGGACCCCAAAGGGGGGTGCAATGGACCCCAAAGGGGGGTGCAATGGACCCCAAAGGGGGGCACAATGGACCCCAAAGGTCGGCGCAAAGGGCACAAGGACCCCAAAGGTGGGCGCAATGGACCCCAAAGGTGGGCGCAATGGACCCTAAAGGGGGGCGCAATGGACCCCAGAGGAGGGCGCAAGGACCCCAGAGGAGGGCGCAATGGACCCTAAAGGGGGGCGCAATGGACCCTAAAGGGGGGCGCAAGGACCCCAAAGGAGGGCGCAAGGACCCCAAAGGAGGGCGCAATGGACCCCAGAGGTGGGCGCAATGGACCCCAGAGGGGGGCGCAAAGGGCGCAAGGACCCCAAAGGGGGGCGCAAGGACCCCAAAGGGGGGCGCAAGGGACCCCAGAGGGGGGCGCAAGGGACCCCAGAGGGGGGCGCAAGGGACCCCAGAGGGGGGGCGCAATGGGCGCAAGGACCCCAAAGGGGGGCGCAAGGACCCCAAAGGGGGGCGCAATGGACCCACACCAAGAACCCCGCGAGGGAGGGAGGGAGGGAGCGTGGCACCTGCCTGCCAACCCTGCCCTTTGCTCCCCATAAAGGAGGGGAACGGCGCCAGCCCCCCCTGGCCCAGGTGTGCCAGGTGCTAAGGGCGGCAGATAAGGTGGGCGAGGCGGGCAGGGAGGGGCTGCCATGGGCACGCAGCCCTGACTCAGGGTTGGTGGCCGGGCCCCATTGGGGGTGACTCACCGCGGGCCCCCCCACCCTTGGGGGTGTTGCAACCATCCCCGGTGCCGGCAGCGGATGCAGAGGGGGGTGCAGCACCCAGCTTTCGGGGGGGGGGGGGGGCTGTGCACCCAATGTGGGGATCTCTCCGGTGGACTGTGAGAGAGCTGTGCTCCATCCTCACCTTGGTACCATTTGGGATGCATGGAGACAGAATGGGGCACAGCCTAAAAGCGTCCCGGCACCGGGCACACAGGGCAGCACCAGCACCGAACCACAGCACCAGAACGGGGCATGGCCTAAAAGCACCCCACAGGGCAGCACCGAACCACAGCACCAGAACACGGCACGGCCTAAAAGCATCCCAGCACTGGGCGCACAGGGCAGCACCAGCACCGAACCACAGCACCAGAACAGGGCATGGCCCAAAAGCACCCCACAGGGCAGCACCAGCACCGAACCACAGCACCAGAACAGGGCATGGCCTAAAAGCATCCCACAGGGCAGCACCAGCACCGAACCACGGCACCAGAACAGGGCATGGCCTAAAAGCATCCCAGCACCGGGCACACAGGGCAGCACCGGCACCGAACCATGGCTCCAGAACGGGGCATAGCCTAAAAGCATCCTGGCACCAGGCACACAGGGCAGCACCGAACCACGGCCACCACTGGGGTCCTGATGTCCCCCGGCCCAGCAGCACCGGGATGGAAAGCATGCGGAGCTCCCCCACGGCGAGCCCCCACTCCTGGAGCTGATGAACCCGGGTTGCCCCCCTGGGGTGGGGATGGGGCAGACGAGGTTGGACGCTGCGTTGTCCCCGGCTGCACCCGGACACGGCGCTGCGTGGAGGCAGGAGGAAGGAACAGGGAAGGAAGGGGTTGCTAAAACTGAGGGGGGAACAGGAAGGAAACGGTCAACAGCAACCGCGGGGTCCGACCGTCCCAGCGGGGGTGAAACCCACCCCGAGGTGCGGGCGTGGGGCAGGGAGGAGCCGAGGGGAGGAGCAGAGCTCCGAATCGATCTCCTGCAGCCGGGATGGTGGGAGGGGGGGCACCGGAGAGCGCCGTGCTCCTGCCTCTGCCCCATGGATCCCGTGGGCAGTGGGATCCAAACGGGGCAGCTCTGCTCTCACCACCCCACAGCGCACAGACAGAGACCCCCGGGGGGGGGGGGGGGGGGGGGGGAAGCAGTCAAAGCTCCAGGTCCCACCACACAGCCCTGGGGAGGAGTATGGATGGATGCCATTGCCCCCCACCCATCCTGGTGGCACCTTGAGCACCCAGAACTGCTGGCACAGGACAGACCCTGATGCTCCATCCCTTGGGGTCACCCAGCAAGGACAGTGCCAGCCCGCAGCCCCCCCCCCCCCCCCCCTTTACACCCCCCGAAATAGCCCAGCTTCCGCCCCCACGCAGCTGCCTCCAGCTCCCCGCTGCCCACAGCTGATCCGGGCCGGGAGGGAGGGGGGCAGGGCGGCTCTAATCCCCCCCGAGCCCACTTAGCACGGCTGTACCCCCCCCCCCCCCCCCCCCCGATCCGCACAGCACTGAGACCTCCACCCCCCCCCGACCTGGGCAAGCGACGCATCCCGCAGCACAGAGCGGGACACGCAGCCAAGCCACGGCACGCGGGGCAGTCCCCACGATGTCCCCAAAACGGGGATGCCCCCACCGAGCCACCCGTGCCGGGAATCCCTCCCCCCCCCTCCCCCCTTCCTTTCCCCATCCCACAGCGCACAGCATCCCCGCACCCATCCTCACCGCGGCATCGCCGCAAGGACCGGGCACGGGGAGAGAGCACCGGGGGACGGCACGGAACGCTCGCATCCCCGTGCTGCTCCGTGCCGTCCCGTAGCCCCGAGGTCGGCCGGCACCCTGTGCGCAGCCCCCGGACCCCCCCCCCCCTCCTCCCCAACTCACCGCCGCCTGCAGCCGCTGCCCATGGGGACGCAGCGGGGACGGCCGGGGCAGCGCGGAGCGCGCACAGCTGAGCCTGCCGGGAGAGGCCAGCGCTCTGACCTACTTCTCCTTCCGCATCACCTGCTTTCATTTTCCCTCGCCACGGCTCAGTCCCTTCCCCCCCCCCCCACCAACACCACCGCCACCACCTCCCGCCCACGGCCCCAACCCGTCACGCTGGTGGCTCCTCGGGGACACCGGGACCCGGCGGCTCCCTACGGCACCGGAGGGCTGACGGCGTTGTGCCACCGGGCCCTCGGTGCGCTGAAGGTCACCGGGCACAGCTGGGGACAGGCACGGCCACCTTTCCCACCCCCCCCACCCCCCCCCGGCGTCACCTCCCTGGCACGAAGCGAGTCGGACGGGTCTCAGCCCGGCCCCTCGCTCCGTCCTCGGTCGCCCCGGGGCTCGGCGGGGTGTGGACACGCAGCTCAACGCGGGGATGCAGCTCTGCCCCAGGGACACGGGAGGTGCGTGGGGACGGCAGCCTCGCTCCCCCTTAGCGTTCCACTGGTGGTGGGGGGGGGGTTTCTATGGAAAGGCCCCGGCACTGGGGGAGTGCGAGCGCTCCCGGGGGCTCCCGCCAGCAACCAGCGCTGCCAGGAGAGATTTCTGCGTGGTTTCATCATCCACCGCCGCCCCGAAGGAGAAGTTCCTGCTCCGTCTCAGGACACCCACCCACCCTTCGGGGCCTGCGGGCTGCGGGGCTGCGCCCACCGCCTTCCCCCCCCCCCCAATACACCACCACCAACCCCCCCCCCCCCGCGTGTGCGCGCTCGGGGCCTTCGTGTGCCACGTGTGCACCGAGGGTGCATGGCAGCAGCTGGCAGAGCTGCGGCCGCAGCTTCGGGCTCAGCGCTGCTGCCTGTAAAGTACTGGGGGGGGGGGGGGGGCGGGGGTCAGCCCTGCAAAGCCCTCACAGCCCCCCGGGATGCCGTTCTCCACGCCCCCAGCCCGGTGATCACCTCCCCAGGCCTCAGCGTGGCAGCAGCCAGGTTAAAAACCCGCTCCGCCCCCCCCCCCCCCCCCCCCTTTCCACCCCCCAGACCAGGAGCTGCCCGTTCTCTCTGCAGAGCCCCCACACATCGCAGTCCCACTGCCCCACAGCTTCCCCTTCTCCAAGCTGAAGTTCCCCTCTCTCCGCACCCAGCGCTACCACAACCCCTCAGCAGGCACCGGGGGACTCCAAACCGTGAGGACACCCCCCCCCCCCCCCCCACCACCGCCATGTGGGAACAGCGCCCAGAAAGCCACGGACCTGACTCTGCTCGGGGAAACTGAGGCACGGTGAGACACCCCGAAGGCACCGAACCCAAAGGCAGCGCCCAGAGCTCGAGGCCAGGAGGGGACCCAAAAAACACAGCAGCCCCCCGATCGAGGGCAGCCGTAGCCCAAGACAACGGCCGTTGTCTGGCGTGAGGGTAAACACCGCACCCCGCCCCGGACAAACAGCAGCGGGGGCAGCGGCCCGGGGGGAGCATGGAGCTGGGTGCGGGGCAGAGTCCACAGAGCTCAGGGTGCCCGAAGGGTGGGGGGGTGGGGGGGAGGCAGGGCGAGAACCACGGGCACCCCCTGGCTGCCCGGAATTGGGTGAAACAGCACCGCGGGTCCCGGTTTTGCCATCGGGTGTCATTCCCAACCGCGAGCTCACCGGGGAGCTGGGTGCGGGGCAGAGTCCACAGAGCTCAGGGTGCCCGAAGGGTGGGGGGGGTGGGGGGGAGGCAGGGCGAGAACCACGGGCACCCCCTGGCTGCCCGGAATTGGGTGAAACAGCACCGCGGTCCCGGTTTTGCCATCGGGTGTCATTCCCAACCGCGAGCTCACCGGGGCAGGGCAGGTCCCCGGCAGGCCTTACGCAGAAGGACGCGGGGATGCAGGGACACCAACGGGGACAGGGAGCAGCGGGGGGGGAGGAAGGTGAGCCCCCCGAGGGGCTCAGCCGCCGCCGATCCGCGGGACGGTGCCACGCGTGGGCCGGGAGCACCGGAGCGGCAGCGCCGGCAGAGTGAGGGCGAAAGGAGGGGACGCGTCCCGGTGCCCGGTTATCCACCGCCGCAGCCCCGGATCGCTCCCCGAGTCCCGAGCGGTGCGCGCAGCCCCCCACCCCCCCCCCTCCCCCCCCCTCCTGGCACCCGCGCCCCGCCGACGTGTCCGCGTCTGCCGGCAGTTCCCGTCCCCGCCGCTCCCGTGTGCGCGGAACGAACGGAGCCATAGAGGAACCGCACAAGGAACCGCAGCGGGAACCGAGCACGGAACGGGGCGCACCGCCCCGGAGCCAAATCCGGGAGCGAGCGCACCGAGCGGCACCGGCCCCGCCGCAGAGCACCGGAACGGCGCGACTCACCGGAGCCGGGCTGCGGGCACCGGGCCGGTAGCGGTGCGTCCGTCGCTCCCCTCCGTACAGACAGAACCGTCGGTCCGCCGGGCCCCGCGTTCCCCCCGCCCGCTCCGCGCCTCCTCCGCTCTCCACCTGCGCGCTCCGCGCTCACCTGCGCGCCCCGCCCCGCCCAGCGCCGGTCCCGGGGCCGCAGCCCCGCCTCCGCCTCCACCTGCACCCGCCGCCCCCGCCCGGCCCCCCCCCCTCCGCCGCCTCCAGGAAGCGCCCGCCCCCTCCGCGCCCATTGGGCAGCGCTCCGCATCCCCCGCCTCCTATTGGCGGAGGGGGTTGTCCGTCACCCCCCGTGCCGTCCCCCCCCCCCTTCCCTCGGGGGGAGGGGGCGGCGGCGTGCCCCCCCCAACCCCCCCCCTCGGGGCCGGCGGGGAGCGGAGCGGTGGGGCCCGGCCGTGGGGAGCGGGGGGAGGAAGAGCTGAGTCAGAGCGCCCGGGGGGGGGGCGGCGGGGAGGGAGCGCGCTCACACCGGAGCCGCCCCCCGCTGGGGGGGAGCCCGGTCCGGCGGTGCCGCGCCCGGTGCCGCGCCCGGTGCCAGGCGCTGAGCGCTCCGCCCGCTGCGGCCGCGGAGCTCCGGGCCCGCCCCGCTCGGTGCCGGCTGCGGGGGGGAGGGGGGAGAACGGGGAAGAGGGCACCGGGATGGAAAACGGGGAAAACGGAGAGTGGGGAACGGGAGCGCCGGGAGTAGAGAAACGGGGAGTCGGAACGGAGAACGGAAAAGCGGGGGGTTGGGAAAGGAAAAAGCGGGGGGACGGATAACCGAGCGTCGGGATGGAAAACTGGGAACGGGGGTGAAGAATCGGGCACCGGAGAACGGGAAACCGGGCGCCGTGCACCGACTGGCGCTGAGAAGCGGGCACCGGGCGCGGAGCCCCTCCCGGCCCTGCAGTGCCGGTGAACGGTGCGGGCGGAGCCCCCCTTCTCCGGCAGGTGGCCGGCCGGGGGTCCCGTTCCGACCCGTTCGGGCCCGCCTCCGGGCCCCGGGGGGACGGCAGAGGGCGGCCCGGCCCCGCGCTCACCTCGCCTCACCCCGACCCCCCCGGAGCGCTCCTGACTCAGAGCCCGGCGCGGCCGCTGCCCGGAGCGGGTGGAAAGTGTGAGCCGCCGCCGTGCGCTGCCAATGCAAACACCGCCCCGCAGACGTTATGTCAGCGAGGAGGGGCGGGGGGCTCCGCTCCGGGCCGGTCCCCGCCTCTCCCGGTTCCTCCGGTGCCCCGGTGCTCGCTCCCGGTTCGTTCATCCCCGCCTCTACCGCCGGTACCGGGCACCTGCGGCCGTTCCCTTTTGCTTTTCCCGAGCGCAAAGCGATGCGCGGAGGCTGCATCTCCGTTCGTGTCCGTCCATCGTTCCGTCCGTCCATCGTTTCCGTCCATTCACCTGCCTCACCTCCACCCAGCTCTAACCCTGCTGTCACCTGTCCGTCTGTCCGTCCGTCCGTCCCCAGCCGCACCGCCGGACCCATCCCGTGGCTTCGGACCCATCCCGTGGGTTCGGAACCCGCTCGGGGTTCCCGCAGAAGCGGAGGGCTTCTGAGGGGGGAAATCCGCCAAAAATCCCCTCCCTCCGCTGCCACCGAAACCCCCCCAACTCGAAACCGTCCTCCCACCGGCCCCCGCCGCCTTCCGGTGCCCCCGTGGCGCAGCCCCCCCAACCCCCCCCCCCCCCCCGCACTCCTCCCTCATCCCGCACGGGGTCCCACCGCAGCCCCACCGCTTCCAACCGGAGGCAAAAGGTTTCCGTCCTCACTTCCCCAACCCCATCACCCCCCCCCCCCCCCCACTCCCGTTCCCCCCTCCGGTTCTTCCCGCAACCCCGCACCTCCCTCCCGGGCCCCCGAGGCCGCAGCCCCCGCCCCGTACGGCCCCGCCGCTATTTTTAAACCGCTACGTTATTTCGGTGCCCCGCGTTCTCGCTCCCGCCGCACCGTTCCCTCCCGAAGCTCCGACGGCGCGGACCCGCGCTCACCTCGTAGCACCGGGAACGGCTGGGGGCCGCGGAGCCGCCAGGCCCCTTCTGTGCCGGGCCGGCGGCGTGGCAGGAAGGACCGGGCGGTCATCTCGGCCCGGCCCGGCCGCCTGCAGAGGGCACTGCCGGTCCCCGGAGCGCAACGGAGCCCCCGGGTGACGGCACCGGGGCGGCCCCCGTAGGGGGGGGGGAGAGAGGGGGGGGGGGGATGGCGGCGGAACGCGGCGGGACGCGGAGCGTTTTGGTTGCCGGTGACACGTTATAAATAACGGATGCAGATCGGGTGCGGAGAGACGGAGGTTGGGGGGGGGGGGGAGGAAGGGGGAAGGGGGGGCTGCCCCAGATGTGCTCATCTTCCTACGGTCCCGCTGCGCTCACCTGCCTGGATTCCAGCTGTGTTCACCTCCCCCCCCCCGCCCCACATTCCAGCTGTGCTCACCTGCACCGCCTCGGATGCGCGTTTCTGCCCCCTCCTCCAGCTGTACTTACCTCTCGTTCCAGCTGTGCCCGCCCCCATTCCAGCTGTTCTCAGCCCACCTTCCACCAATTCCCCATTCCAGCCATTCCCACCTCATTCCACCTGTGTTCACCCCCCATTTCAGCTGTGCTCACCCCATTCCAGCTGTTCTCAGCCCTCAATCCATCAGTTCCCCATTCCAGCTGTCCTTACCCCTCATTCCAGCTGTGCTCACCCCCTATTCCAGCTGTTCTCAGCCCTCATTCAATCAATTCCCCATTCCAGCTGTGCTCACCCCTCATTCCAGCTGTTCTCGCCCCCCCATTCCAGCTGTTCTCACCCCTCACTCCATCAGTTCCCCATTCCACCTGTGATTACCTCCATTCCTCAGCTTTCCTTCCTCATTCAGGTTGTGCCCACCTCATTCCACCTCTGCTCACCCCTCATTCCAGCTGTGCTCACCCTCTTCATTCCAGCTGTGCTCATCCCAATCGCCCCTCACCCCCTGCCCTATAGACCCTTGCATTCCCTGCACTCCCACCCTCCTCAACTTCCTCCTTGTTCACCCTTTTACACAAATAACATAAATTAAACATGCAACGTAACCACTGAAATCATAATAACCAAGGAGAGATTAAATAACGCCCTGCCCCAGCCCCACACCTGGGCTTTGGGGGGGGGGGGGTTGGGGGTCCCATGGGAACGCAGGGGCCCATAGATGGGGGTCGTGCCACCCCAACGGCTGCTCAGCGGGGCTGTGCCAGCAGCACCTCCAGCCAGCAAGGGCACGAGGTGATGAACTGCCTGGAGTAGCACGGCCCCCAGCCCTTCCCAAAGCTGATCCGGACGCTATGGGGGTCACAAGGCCCATCCCCATTCTGCCACCCCCCGGCCCCGAACCCCCCTGCCCTCTCGTAGTCGAACACCTTCACCGAATACCCTGGCAGCACTTTGAGCACGGCCAGCCCGTGGGCTCCAGGAGGGCCCAGGGTGGGCGAGCTGACAAAGATGGGATGCTCGCTTCGGTTGTACGCCCAGACGGCGCTCAGCTCCCGGCTCAGCAGCAGCCCCTTCCCAATCTTCCCCCTGGCGCGGCGCACGGCGCGGCTGCGGTGCACGGCAGGCAGTTGGCCCAGGCAGAACCCGCTGCCCCGCGGCAGCTCGCTGAAGACGTTCACCGACGCTTCGTGCACGTCGTAGAGGCGACCCACGCGTGTCCGGTGCTCCCAGTACGCCAGTTTGCACCAGCAGCCGTCCCGTGCCGCGCTCCGAGAGATGCTGGTGTCTGTTGGGAGAGGTGGCAGAATCACAGAGTCACGACATGGCCTGGATTGGAAGGGAGCTCAAGGGTGCCAAAGCTGCGACCCCACAGTGCCTGCAAAGCCACCGACCTGCCCACGTCTCACAGCAGCCCAGGCTGCCCAGGGCCCCATCCAGCCTGGCCTCCAACCCCTCCAGGGATGGACGGGGCATCGCAGCCTCTCTGGGCAGCTCTTCAGCCCCTCACCGCTCTCCCAGCACACAACTTCCCTGAGCCCCAGCCTCCAGCTGCCCTCCCTCCGCTTCCAGCCGTTCCCTGCTCTCATCTCCCCTGCCCAAGAGCTGCCTCCCCTCCTGGCTGCAGGCTCCCTGCAGGCGCTGCAGGCTGCACTCAGCTCAGCCCCAGCTCCTCTTCTCCATGCTGAACGAGCCCAGCTCCCTCAGCCTGGCTTTGCAGGGAGCTGCTGCAGCCCCTGCTCATCCCTGCGGCTCCTCTGGCTCCTCTCCCACAGCTCCCTGTCTCGTCTGGGAACCCCCAGCCCTGGACACAGTGCTGCAGACGGGGCCTCAGAGAGCAGAGCACAGAGGGACGATCGCCTCCCTGGCCCTGCTGCCACCCCTCTGCTGATGGCGCCCAGGATCCCGTTTCCTTTCCCAGCTGCAATCACACCCTGCTGGCTCCCATTCAGCTTTTCACCCCTTGGGACCCCCAGGTCCTTCAGTGCAGGGCTGCTCTCAATGGCTGCTCCTTCCACTCTGCATCAATGCCTGGCATTCTTATGGCCCAAGTGCCAAACCTCACACTTTGCTGTGTTGAACCTCATCAGGCTCCCCCAGCCCCACCTTTCAGCCCCTCGAGGTCCCTCTGAATGGCAGATCATCACGGTGCTGCGTGGCTACACATGCCTACACCCAACCCTCTGCATACGGTGGTCCCAAGGGACGCACTGGGATGCCGGCACACGGGGGATTGGTGCCTGTGGGTCACACACGGAGCGCCCCATGGCTCTGCAGCCAGGATACGGCGATAGCAGGAATCAGTGAGCTGCTGAGCGGCGGCACGTAGGCCCAGGGCAGCCCCCTGGGGGCCACATTGTGTGCCAAGGTTGGGTGGGGGGAGAGAGGGGGGGTTGAGGGGGGGTCCCTGGTGGATGAGAAGGTGGAGCCCGGAGGCTTTGTGGCTTGCAGCCAGGCTGGAGCCGCGCCGCGTGCGTCAAGGCACATTGTGTGCGGCCCCGTGGGCAGCGCTTCCTCCGGCGGGGAGTCCGGAGCAGCCAAAAATAACAGGAGAGCTGAGTGCTGGGGTAAAAGGGGGGGGGGTGTTTGGGGGGGGTGGATCCTCCCAGTAGAAGCCCTCATCCCACGTCGGCTCCCAGTCCTGCGCCTGGTTTTTTGTTGGGTACCGCGTTTTCGGCCCTTACCGCGCCGCTCCGCGTGGTTGCAGCTGAAATCCAGGAGCTGGGGGGACTTGGGCTCAGCTGGCCAGGAGGGGCTGATGGACTTCGAGTAGGGGGGTGGAGGGGTCTCTGGAGTAGGGATGGGAAGCAGTGAGGAGTTGAGCACATGGCCCAGTTTTCTAGATGTCACCCCATACCCTGATCCCATTCCCACTGGGGACCGAATGCCGGAGGGACCCCAGAGACCAGGGGCTGGAGGGGTCACAAGGATCAGGAGTTGAAGGGACCCCAGGGGCTGCAGGGATCCCAGGGGCCAGGAGTTGGAGGGATCACAAGGACCAGGGGCTGGAGGGACCCCAAGGGGTTACAGAGACCCCAGAAATCAGGGGCTGAAGGGATCACAGGGACCAGGGGCTGAAGGGACCACGAGGACGAGGGACTACGGGGACCCCATGGGGTTACAGGGACCCCAGGGACCAGGAATTGGAGGGATCACAAGGACCAGGGGATGGAGGGACCCTAGGAGTTACGGAGACCCCAGAAATCAGGGGCTTGAGGGGGACCACTGGGACCAGGGGTTGAAGGGACTGAAGGGACCATGAGGACGAGGGGCTACGGGGACCCCAAGGGGTTACAGGGACCCCAGGGACCAGGAGTTGGAGGGACCACAAGGACCAGGGGTTGGAGAGATCCCAAGGGGTTATGGAGACCCCAGAAATCAGGGGCTGGAGGGATCACAGGGACCAGGGGTTGGAGGGACCACAAGGATGAGGGGCTACGGGGACCCCAAGGGGTTACGGGGACCCCAAGGGGTTACAGGGACCCCAGGGACCAGGAATTGGAGGGATCACAAGGACCAGGGGCTGAAGGGACCACAAGGACGAGGGGCTACGGGGACCCCAAGGGGTTACAGGGACCCCAGGGACCAGGAATTGGAGGGATCCCAAGGACCAGGGGCTGGAGGGACCCCAGGAGCTGCAGGGACCCTGGGGATTGGCCACTGGGGACCCCCCAGATGGCAAGGAGGGCCGGGGGGGGGGGGCACTCACCAGGCGCAGCCAGACGGCTGAAGTGATGGGGGTTGCAGCAGAGCGCGGCCGCATCCCCGCAGCCCCCCCGGCCCCCCGCGCTCTGGCAGTAGCAGAGATGCTTGAGCTCATGGGGCTGCCGCAGGTCGGGCCAGCGGAACAGGCGGCACAGCAGCACCTGGGGGGGCAGCGCCTGCTTGGCCCCCCGCGGCACCCAGACGCAGCCGGACTCCCAGGCACCGCGGCTCTCCACCGCCTGCAGCAGCAGCTCCAGCTCCTCGTCCTTCAGCTTCTTGAACAGGGCGTGCGCCGCGGGTTTCAGGGCACCGGGTCCCTCCTCGGGGCCGGGGGTCGGGCAGCGCTGCCGCCACAGCCGCCTCAGCAGCGCGGCACGGCGAGAACGGAACATGGGGCAGAAGGGCAGAGCTGGGGATGGGGACGCGGGTGTCACTCGATGCGCTGAGACGCATCGCACCGTGTCCCCCCCTGCCGCCACCGGGGCGATGCCGCATCCCCGTGGAGCCGCCCCATCCGTCGCACGCTGCGCGCCCACCGCCGCCATCCCCCTAAGTCACGTTCTGCCCCCCAATAGAAGCCCTGTGCAGAGCAGCGTCCCCGTCCCCGTGCCACGCATCCCCGTGCCACGCATCCCCGCGCCACGACCCCTGCGAGGGGGTCCCCGGGGATGGGGTCAGACTCACGGTGGGCGGCGGAGCTGTGTGCCAGGAGATGGGGTCGCGCGTAGGGCCGCGCTGTGGGGCGGCCCGGACCGCTCTGCCCGCGGCTCGCCCAGTTCAGAGCTTTTTCCTGTGCCGGGATTCTCCCCTCCCCCGGACCTCCCCGTTTGGGGAATTCATTGATTCGTGTGTCCGGACCTCGGGTTGTGGCGCGGATGGGGTCAGGACGCGGCGACAGCGGGGCGGCTGCGTGGGTTGTGGGGCAGGGGATGCCCACAGCGTTGCAAATGTTGGCACGGTGTTGGGGGGCAGCGAGGGGGCAGCGAGCAGCGCGGCGTAACGACGCATAACCCAACCCCACGGGAAAGAGGGGCGGCGGGGTGTCCCACAAAGCCCCCACTCCTAACGCTGAGCGGGCTGCAGGGGTGACCCGAACCCTCCAAATCAGGGCTCCCAGCTGCCCCCCAAGCCATCTCAACAACCAAACTTTCCCCCCCCCCCCGCGGGCACAACGTGAGGGTGGGAACTCGTGCCATAACAAAGCCATCATGTAAACGGGACCCTTATCCCGCGCGGGGCCGCGCTTCCTGCTCCCGACTTCCCGGCGAGATAAGGGCGGCCGCGCCGGCGCCAGGCGTGCGCCACGGACGGGGCTTCCCTGCAGGGATGGAGCCCGCAGCCCCACAGCGGGGCCGGCACGGAGCGATTTGGGCACACGGAGACCCCCGCCATCGACCCCGAGGGTCGCGGTGCCCCGTTGTTCCGTGAGTTGGGCTGCAAACCGGATTCTGGGGGTATGTTTTGCTCTGGCCGCTTCCCGGCGGCGGTGGTGCCGGGCGGGCGCGTGGGGTTGGGGCAGGAAACGGCTTGGAAGTCTCTAAACAAGGGACTGAGTCACAGCAGAGATAACCCAGGGGAGGGGGAAGCAGGGCCGCGGCTCCCAGCACCGCTCCGCGGTCAACAATGGGGCCGGGGACCCCCGGGGGGGGGGGGGGGGGAGGGATGGAGGGTGGGTCTGGGTACGGCAGGGCAGAGACGCAGCAGGTCGAAGTTCTGGGGGTGCACGTGGGCAGGGTGGGGGGACGCTGAGTCCTCGACACACGCAGCCGCTCACACACTGCTCAGGTTTATTGGGGTCGTGGTGCCGGGGGGGCTCAGGGTGGGCCGGGTCCTGGTGCTGGGGGTCCATCGGGTCCAAACCGGGCAGCGCAGAGCCATCGAGGGGCAACAGAGTCCTGGGGAGGGGAGAGAAGCACAGGAAGGGTGAGCAGTCCCAGGGGCACCACAGCCAGGGACCCCTCCTTCACTACGCACCGCCGCTGGGACCCCCACATCACCCCCCACAGACCGGCTCCCACACACCCCCACAGCATCGCAGCTGCACCCTTCCCCCTTCCATCACCACCACATCCAAATCTCTCCCCCTCACCCTGTCGACTTCTTGAACACCGCAGCCGGAACCCCGCACCCCTCACCGCCACCCGGGACCACCGTGACCGGATCCCCACCACTCACCAGCATCCCGGCGGTCCCACCGTGGGGAAGGAGCCGTGCCCTATTCCAGCAGCTCCCGGATGCACCAGCTGCACAGCAGGAGGTAAACGCACTCCCGCAGCACCCGCAGCACCCAGCGGCCGAGCCGCAGCCCCAGGGACGCTTCGCCGGGTGCCGGCAGCGCCACGGCTTGTGCCATCCGCTTCACGGTGCCCGGCGGCCGGGCTGTCGCGGTTCGTAGGAGACGCATGGCAACGGGATCTGAGCGGGGAGGGATCGGCGCGGCCACGCGGAGCCCCGGGCGAGCGCTGGAAATTGCTCCATTCTCTGCGCTTCAAAAGCCGCCACAATGACGCGCACGTGGGGAAGGGGGGGCGGGGGGGAGGCACCGCCTGGGGTCGCTTTTGTTCGGACTCGGCCGCTCTCGTTCCTCCTGCCAGAGCCCCGCAGAGCACCAAAGGAGCGGCGCAGCCGAGCTCGGGCGAGACGCTGAGCGCAGCGGCTTTATTTAGTGCTGTCCCCAGCAGCGGGGATGACACCTGTGGACGCCATCGGTCTCAGCGCGGCTCCCCGAGCTCTCAGCGGCGCGACGTGCGCTCATCCTCCTCGTTTTCCAGCTCGTAGGCGGGTCTGTAGCTCTCTCGGCCGCTGGCGTCGGTGTAGAGCAGCGCTGGGTTCTTCATTGTGTTGGCCATGCTCCCCAGGGAGGTGTAGCTGTGAGGGGACAGCGCGGCTGTGGGAGGGCTGGAAGGCATCGCCCCGTGCTCTGCCCCTCCTCTGCCTGCTCCCCACACTCACCCCTTGTCGTAGAGGATGCAGTAGGGGACAAAGAGCTTGCGCAGGAACTCCCAGATGTCCCTGTATGTCCAGTCCTGTGGGCAGAGTTGGGCAGGGATCGCTGCAGAGGTGGATGCAGTGGCTGCCCCTCGTCTCAGGGAAGGCACTCGGCTCCAGCTCGGCACGTGTGGAGCCCAGCCAGCATCCACTGCCCTCTGCCCAGAGCGCATCCATCCCTCCCTGAGCACGGCAAAAGCCACGGCTGGGCAGGAATGAGCCCCAACCACCGGCAGCAGCAGTGGGTGTCCCCACTGCAGGGCCACAGCTGGGCAACAAGGCCCTAAGGAGAGGAGAACTGGGCAGAGAAGCCCCCGAGGATGAGGATTCACTCCAAACTCACTCCCAAACAAGCAGGAACAGCCCCGTCCCCATCCCAGATGGCAGCAGCATACCAGCAGTGGGTTCACCCGCATGTACTGGGGCCAGTCGGGGTCCGTCATGCACATGGGGGTCAGGGTGCACGAGTAGGGGTCGGTGCGCCGCGTGCCCATCAGGACGGCCTCCAGCTGCGGCTGCTGCTCCTTCAGGGTGAGCAGGGCGTCCCGGATGGAGCCCTCCACCGTGCACAGCTGGATCTTGTACCTGGAGGGCAGGACAGGCAGCTGGCATCGGGGCGGGCCGTGTCGCTTGCGCCCAGCTGGCCCTCAGCGCCCCCCGTACCTCCGCACGGTGGCCTGGATGAACTGCTCCATTTCAGGGAAGGGAGACACGATGCGGATGTAGAGCACCTTCAGCTTCTCCTGCCTCTCCGGGTAGCGCCTGGGGAGAGAGAGCCACCACAGGCAGCCATCAGAGACGCGAGGCAAAGCAGGCAGAGCAGGGCAGAGAGCCCCGAGCAGCCCTGAGGAACCCCAGCGCCCCGCAGTACCTCTCCACGGCAGCGTGGACCAGGTGCAGCAGGGCTGTGCAGTCCTTGCCCCCGTTGAAACCCACGCAGAGCTGCGCTAGGCTGTACCGCTCCAAAGCCTCCTCAATAGTCCTCAGTGCTGCTGCCACCTTCTGTCCCAGAGCCAAGCCTGCTGGGAGGGGACAGTCGATGCCTGCTGGTGCTGGTGCCTGCCCAAGGCCATGCTGCCACGGCTCAGCCCCAAGGCCCAGCTCCTTCCTGCAGTGCCTCACCCTGCGGGCTCATCTCCTCTCCAGGCACAGCCCAGAGCTGCTGCTGGCACTGCGTCCTGAAGCCAAGAGCTCACGTGTCCCTAAAGCACAACCATCCCCCTACCCAGCAAGGGGACGAGTGCCAACCCCAAAGAGAACTCGATGCAAATTCCACACCCGGGCTGCTCTTGCCACTGCCTCGGCCCCTCTGCGTCTGCAGGAGCAGCACAAGGACCCCAGCTGCAGCTGCTGTACCTGACTCAGCCAGGGCATAGACATCAGTGGAAGCCCTCGAGACGCAGTCAGTCACCAACGGCACCACCACGCCAGGCGGCAGCTTCTCCATCAGGAAGCCGTGTGCCTCCTCCAGGTGCTGCTCCGACTCCGAGTCCAGCGTCAGCTTCACACGGTAATAATTGTTGGCCCAGTCCGGGTAGGAACCCAAACTCACGCGGTCCTGAAAGCTGGCGTTGGCCTGATCCAGCACGGGAGCAATCTGCACCTCATCAGCTGCCACGTAGATGGCACGGGAGTGGAAGCAGGTCTGCTCACTGCGGAAAAGATGGCTGAGGCCATCCAGGGCACGTTCCATCAGTGCTGGGATGCCTGGGAAGATGTAGACGTTACGGACGCTGACCAGAGGATACTTGAAGGCACTGCCTGTGAGTCGGTCCGTGCCATAGTTGAGGCGTGAGGACTCAGGGATGCGAGCCAGCTTCATCTCAGGGCACTGCATGTCCGTCTTGCCGAAGAACTTATGCACCAGGGCCACCAGCTCCGGGTGCGGAGCCACCTTCTCCCCAAAAGCTTTGGCCACGGCCTCGAAGGTGACGTCGTCGTGCGTGGGGCCGATGCCCCCCGAGGTCAGCACGAAGGTGAAGCAGGAGGCGAAGGCGGCCACTTCAGCAGCGATGGCGTCCACCTCGTCGGGCACCACGGAGACGCGGGCCACGCGCACACCCAGCGCACGCAGCCGCCGGCACATGAAGAAGGAGTTCGTGTCCTGAGTGTGGCCCTAAGGGGAAGGGCAGCTGTGGTGAGACCAGGCCTGACTGAGGCACGAGCCCAGGCCCAAACTCCAGGTCAGACCCCAGGGCCGACCTCAGGCCTGAACTCCAGGACAAACACCAGGGCAGAGTCCAGGACAGAGCCACAGATCCAAGCCCCAGGCCAGGCTGCAGGCCTGACCCCACACCGGAACCCCAGGCCTGAAGCCCAATCCTGACTCCCAGGCCAGACCCCCAGGCGAGAAAACCAGGCCCAAACATCCGGCCCGACCCCAGGCCCAAACCCCAGGCCAAATCCCAGACCCAAACCCCCGGCCGCAGTCCCTGAGCGCAGCTCTCAGGCCCAGCCCGACTCCAGGCCCGGCCCAGCCCGACTCCAGGCCCGGCACAGCCCCCAGCCGTAGGCCCCACTCTCACCTTGAGGATCTCATCCCCGATAATGATGATCCCGGCGGTGGAGGCGGAGCTGTGCCCGGCCATGGCTCTGCAGGCCACGTTCCGCCGCGCGGTACCGAGCAGAGCCCCCACAACCCGCAGCGCCACCCGCATGAACCCCGCCGAACCGAACCGGTTCCGCCACGCCGCCACCTCCCCGCGCTCCTATTGGTCGGGAGGAACGTACGTCACGAGGCTCTGCGAGCTCTGATTGGTTGAGAGCGGACAGAGCCACTGCTGGGGGCGGTCCTACCGCTCCCCCTTCCCCCATAGCGCCATGGACTCGCCCGGCACACGTGCGCTTCCCCTCCCCCCTTCCCCGCCCCGTTATCCCGGAGCCCTCCCGCCCTATGAACCCTTCCAACACCTTCTCTCCGGTCACAGCTACACCAGAACCACCCGGGGGAGGGAGGGCTGTTCCTGAGCACCGGGAGCTCTTCCTGCCTCCCACCTCCCTCCCTCCCCCCCCAAAGGCAGAACAGCAGCACACAGCAGTTCCCAAATATCCTTTTATTGAAGCTTTTGAGAACCCCGTCCCCACAGCGCGGTGCCCGGAGCTGAGCTGCTGCAGGTGCCCAGATGGCACTGAGTTCATGAGCATCTTAGGGACC
This sequence comes from Lagopus muta, assembly GCF_023343835.1. Taxonomy (NCBI): domain Eukaryota; kingdom Metazoa; phylum Chordata; class Aves; order Galliformes; family Phasianidae; genus Lagopus; species Lagopus muta. The sequence goes on from NC_064461.1 coordinate 1,778,029, forward strand.
CAGTGGCTCTGCCCCAACCGGGAAAGCTCCCAGGAACAGAGGGTGCGAGAGAGGAGGAGAAGAAGGAGGATGATGGTGATGATGAAGGTGCTTTGTAGCCCAGGCAGATGAAGGCTGCAGCCAGCCCAGGGAACGCTCACTTCTCTGGCTTCTTGGGCAGCGGCCGTCGGAAGAGGAGGATGTGTGGCTCTGTGGGGACGTAGCACAGCGTCAGGCTGGGCTGTAGGATGGGAGCTCGCATCCCGTAGGGCAGCCATACGGGACTCACCTGGCTCGTGGATCATGTAGTGCACCCAGCCCTGGCTCTGCTGCACACCCAGGTTCCGCCACTCCGATTCGGACATCAGGTGGGTTTTGGGCACCAGCTTGGCGATGTCTTTGGGCAGCATCACATGCCTGCGGCCGGGGGCTGCTCAGCCGGGGGCACTCTCCCGGTGCACCCCCCTCCCCCCCGCCCACCCTCTTAGGCTCAGATCCCCCTCCCATTCCCAGATCGTTGTTCCTCCCCTTTCCCCCTCAGGCTCAGACCCTTTGCCTCCCCCCACTTCCACCCCACTCCCCTCTTAGGCCCGGACCCGGTACTCCCCACCCCCCCAGATCCAAACCCGGTGCCTCCCCCCCTCATTCCCCTCCCGCTACTCCCCCCCTCCTCCCCTCAGGCCCAAACCTGGTGCACCCCCCCCCAACCCCCTCAGGCCCAAACCCGGTACAGCCCGTCCCCCCCATTCCCCCATCCCAGCCGACCCTTCCATACTAACAACCCCCCCCTCCGTTTCCTGTTGCCGGAAGGACGCCATTACCGGGGACCCCCCTCCCCAACAAACAGCCGTTATCCTCCTCCCCCCCCATCAGACAACGGTTACCGCTCCTCCCCCGCTTCTCCTCACCGGTATTCGAACTCTTCGTCGTCATACTTGTCGGAGTAGTAGATCTGCTTGTGCGCCATGCTGCCCGCGGTCCGCCCCTTTCCCGGCAGCCCCCGCCGCGCCCCTCTCCTCAGCTCCCGGCGGCCGTTGGTTTTTCCCCCCCGCCCCCCTCCCCCCAACGGTGCTTTCAAACACCGCCGCCCCGCGCGCTCATTGGTCCGCTCCGCAAAGGCGGGACGAGCGATTCGGAAGCTGATTGGTCGACGGTCGAGCGGATACGCCCCTTCCGCTCAGGCTCGGGCGCCGCCTTCCGGTGGCCCGCCGGTTCGCGCGTCACGTGACGGGGGCGCGGTGAGGCCGCGGTGGAGGGGCGTGGGCCGGAAGTGAGTGGCGGCGTGGCGGGGGGAGGGCGCTCGGTGCGGGGCGCTGCGGCCGCCGGGACCGGAGGAGACCGGCGCGTAGACCCATGGTGCCCCGGTGAGCGTGCGGGTCGTCCTAGGACGGGTTGGGCCTCATGCGGTGCTGCGGTGCGGCCTGCACGGCCTGCGGGAGCGGCCCGGGCCTTGAGGGGCTGCCGGTGGTTCCGTAGGCCCCGGGCTCGGCGGGGCGGGCCGGGCTTTGAGCTGCTGCGGAGCTTCCGGGGCTGCTGGGCTGAACCCGACCCGCTCGTCCCCACGCACGGTGGGGTGATGGGAGACACCGAGCGGGGAAGCAGTGGCGTCGGGCGGCCCTTTCCCGGTGCTACCGGGGCCGGGCGCTGCCGGTGGTTGTGGGGGAATCGCTGATCGCCTCCGTGCTGCTCGGAGCTCCCGGAGCTCCCGGTGCCATGGTGGGGGTGTGTGTGAGGTCCGTCTGTCGGTGTGTCACCGTTGCCAGTTCCCGGGGCTGGCAGCAACCGGGGAGCTCAGAATGGGGACGGACCGACCCCGATTGGAGCAGAGCACCGGCCGTGCTCGTGTGCAACCTCCCGTGAAGGGACAGAAGGGACAGGTAACCGGGACAGAGCTGGCTGAGGTGGAAGTGCCCCATTCCAGACCATTGTCCTCACACAGCAGCATTGCTGTGTCCGTGTGTCCATCCGGCCTGGGCCGTTCCCAGATCTCCAGGTCACTGGGTGTCCCTCACGGGCTGAGGAAACGTGGCCCCGCTCCTTCCTGTAGGATTAAAGCTGTGCAAAGGGCAGATTTCTCAGTGCTTTGCCCGCTCTGGAGCTCTGCACGGTTCAGCTGAGGCACTGCCACAACAAAGATCGAGGAATGAGCAGCTCTGCAACCACGCCACGGGCTTCTGGAGGATGGGGAGAGCCCAAAGCAGCACCCTTGGGCGTCAGGGGTGCTGAGGAGGCCGTGCTGAGGTCAGGTTGTGGCCCTGCTGACGCTGCAGCCTCACCGTGAGGCCCTGCGCTGCCCTGTGCCTCTCCAGCCTGGCTGTTTTATGGCCGTACACCGTCGCCGTTCAAACCCAGCCCTTTCTCCTCCTGCTGGCTTTTGGCACAGTGCTGTTCTCCTTTCCCTGCCTCTAACCTCGGCCCTAGAGTCCAAAGGGCCTCGTCATTTCTGCGCTTCCTCTGCAGTAAGTGATCTGCAATTGCTGCCTGCCTGGCCCTGCCCAGGACGGGGCTGCGGCGGCCAAACGGCCCCTCTTATCTCACTGCCCCCCGGGCTAATCCCATTAGCGCCCGCCTGGGCTCCGGCGCTGGCTTTGCAGGCCCCAGATAAGAACGTATGATTGCTGCAAGGAAGTAAATCGTGTTTGTTGTCCTGTTCTGCTTGGCTGGCCCGGCCCCAAACGGCTCCGTGGTGAGGGTGGGAGCGGCGCAGGGCTGGCTGGGGAGGGCAGGGGCGCTCATTGTGCTCCTGCTTTGCTCGCTGTGTTTTCCTTTCACCGCTGCCCTTCTCCCAGAGCTTCCTGCCCCTCCTGGCTCTGCTCACGTCTGCCCTTCCGTGGCCCCTTTCCACCGTTCCTTCCTAACACCAGGATCCGTTTCACACGCTCCTATGGCCACATCCTGGCTCCTCCCTGGGGACTTTGTGCGTCCTTTTGCAGTAGGTGCCAGCCTGGGGGGCGGTGTGGGCAGGAGCGGGGCACTCCTCCATGTCTCAGCACTTCCCTCTCCTTTTGTGCCCTCTATTTTTGGGTCCTGACAGCTACAGGACAGAGCATAAACGCTCTGTCTATTTCAGGTCACAGAGTGACTGTAAACGAGGTCCTTTTGCTTCGGGGGCACTGCCAACAGTTGGCTGCCGACACCATTTGCCTGCAGGCAAGATCTGAGCAGAGCCAACCTCATCCCCCCCATCTTGTCCCCGTGCTCCTAGAGCATCCCGGCACCATCCTTCCTATGACAGGGCCGTTGGAGGGAGGTTTCCCCGGGTCTCTCTCTGCCCCCCGTCTGCCTGCGGTCAGTGAGAAGCAGCTCTGCCTGCAGCAGGGCTGGCTAACTCGCTGTTTGTCCCTGAACCGCAGGTCGGGCTGCCAGACCAGAGGGGCTGAATGTTTGTTCCCTGCCCTCCGCCGGCGATGGAGTACGTGGTAAGGCCGGCCAGCGCTCGGGACTTCGGTGGAAGGGCTAGGTGGCTTCGGTGGTGGATCCTGCCTCCCTTCCCCCTTCACCACCGGGGCCCAGCCTCAATTCCAGGCCTCCCCTATTCCAACAAGGCTGCTGGGAAGTTCAGAGAGGTTGCACACAGACGCCGTGTGACGTTGTAGTGGTGTTTAGGGCAAAATCCAGCTCGTGGGCTGGCTCTCGGCCTTTCTCTTTGCTCTCCCCGCCGTGCTGCAGGAGGACAGGGCATGGCAAGGGCTCCATCTCCCCGTGTTGGGATTCGGGGGTCTCCTGCCCTCCGTGTGCCGACAAGCTGCGTACGTGTGGCAGCCCCTGTGCCTGCGTGCGCCTCGCCGTGACTTCTTGCCAAACCGCTCGTGTGTTCCAGCTCTCTGACTCAGCTCCTGCTTTGTGTTTCCTGGGAGGACGGCAGGGCTGCGAGCAGAGCCTGGGGAAACGCAGGATCCTCCAAAGCAGAGCGCTGGGCACAGCTTTTAATGTGCTGTGCTGCATCCCCACTCTGCTCCTCATCCCCTGGGCTGTGCACGAGGTCACCTGGAAGCACGCAGTGTCCCCCTGTCCTGCACATAAGCAGGGTCTGGCCGAGCCCTGGCTTCCAGTTGTGAGGAGCTGCTCTGCTGCAGGGCTGGGAGCGTTTTGCCAGCCGGTCTGGTGAGAGGAAAGGCTGCTGGGTGCTGCTCGGGGGCTGCAGGACTCGATTCCGTGGGGCTGCGCACGTCTCGGTTTGCCTTCGGTGCTCTGTGGCCCCTGGGCAGGAGGCTGTGATTCCTGAGGTGGGCTTTGGGGCTGTGGCAGTTGGGTCTGGGAGCAATGAGCTGCCGATGCTGGTGGGGATGTGAGTGCGCTGTCTGGCCTCGGCCTCGATGCCGGAGGTTCTGATAAAATCAAGAGTTCTTCTGTATGGTAGAAAGGGAAATTTGTGAGAAGCTGGCACAGCTTGGGGCGCTGCGTGTGCCGGGAATTGCTGCTCCCTGCCCTGCTGCCTGTCTGGGCTGGGTCAAAAAGACCCTTTGCCCCTTTTCCAGCTCTCCTCAAGCAGCAGCCAGCCCCTGTTTGCAGACGCCTGCAGCCTTTCTGCAGTGGGTACTGTGCCAGGTGGGACCCCCAGCCCCACATCCGCAAGCCAGTCGGGTCCCTGGGGGCAAACCCCGCTGCCTTGAGCCTCCCTGACGCCGCCCAGCAGAGCAGGGCTGGCGGGTCCCTGCTTCCTGGCTCCCCGGCCCCGGGTTTCCTGCCTTTCTTCGGAGCCATCTTGCTGCAGGCCATGGGAAGGTCATGGCACTGAGCGGCCGCGGGGCCCCCGGGGGGGACGGAGCGCTTGGTGGGACGGCTCATGCGGCACCGAGGTGGGGGCTGGCGGGCTGTGGGACCCGCTGGCATCAGAGCCCCGCACCGTGCGGGATCCCAGCTATTCCAGGCTGTTCCCTGCCTCCGTTTCCCTGTCTCTGGGGCTGCGTGCCGACGGTTGGGAAGCAGGACGGCAGGTTTCGCTCCTGTGCTGGGGCTGAGCGGGGTGAGCGCTTCCCTTGGGCTGGATTTCTCTGGTTTCAGCTCGGTGGAGGAGTGCCCTGGTCCATACAGAGGGCGCCTGGTGTGGGTCAGAGGGACCCGGAGACCCCGGGGGGGGGAAAGGGGGGGGGGGAAGAGGAGAATCATGAAACAGCTTGGGTTGGAAGGGGCTTTAAAGACCGTCTTATTCCAACGCCGAGAGGCTGGAGGGGGATTTCTGAGCTCCCCCATTGGCGTGCCGGTTTGCGTCAGGTAGGGAAGAAGGGGCAGAGGGCAGACTTGCCCCGGTGCCCCCCCACCACAAAACGGGGCTTTTGCCCAGCTCTGGAAATGGGGCAGATTTGCCCTGGCGCCAGCCGCACGCTCTGGCTTTTCCCCAGCTCCCGCTGGCTCCACCTGTGACCTTGATTTTTCTGCTCCAGATCCTCGCTGGGTCCCCACCCCTCCTTACGAGCCCCTCCTGCGCTGCCTCCCCATCCCCGCAGAGCAGAGCACAGCCGGCTCCTCCGCCTGTGAGTCAGCACAGCCCTTCCGATCAGCGGCAGCCCCTTCTCTCCTCCGGGAGGAGCCGGCGTGCGGGAAGCGGCAGCCATCGGCGGCTCCGTGCCGCAGCCCCGCGCTGAGCCCGGCTTCTCCCTCGCTGCGCCCACCTGTATCCTCCTCCCGGCTGTCTTCCTCCTCCTCTGCCAGCCTGGAGCCGAGCTGGACGTCCCTGCATCCCGAGGCTTGCTGGCATCGCGTTTCCCCCCGGCTTCAGCCGCCGCTCCCCCCGGCGATCCCGGAGAGCCAACGGCAGCTGCCCGCCGCCGGCACGTGGCTCGCGTAGCGCCGGCCGCCACAGAAGGACCTTGTTTGCTCCTGGACCGTGCTCTGAGCAGGGCTGGGCTGGGCTCGGATGTGCTCTGTGGCTGCCTTGTCTCAGGGCTTTAAATATTCATGCTTTTGATTTCCTCTGAGCTGCTGGCAACCGCTTGCGAGCGCAGGGGCCAGAGCGAGCCGGCAGGGGCGGAGGGGCAGCGCTTCGGGACCTCGTCTGTGGGGCACGGGGAGCTGTGCTGAGCCCCTGCTGAAGACAATGGGATTCGTCGTGGGTCCGGTTCAGGAGCGGCGTGGGGCAGTGAGGCTTGAGGACCTCCCAGCTGCGTGCTGAGCCCCCTCGCCGGCCGCTCCGTGCGGCCCCGGGCTGTAACCACAGCCTCGCTTCCTCCCCTCTGCACCCGGAGCGGGGGTTGCTCTCCATCCGCCCGGATTGCTGACGCTGGTTGCTATCGATCGGCTTTTGACGGCGTGGAGCTGGGCAGCCCCTGCTGCGCGTTCTCCTCGTGAGCCATGCGGGGCTGCTGGGCACCGGGCACGGAGCTCGGCCTCGATCGGAGCCTGGGGGAGGATTCCAGGAGGCTGTAGGCGCTCAGACGCTCCGTGGGGTCGCAGTGAGGGGTGGGCATGCGCCAGCCCTTCTCGCCTCTCTCTCTCCGCGATGGATCTCCTGCAGAAGAGCAAATACAGCCACCTGAGGAACGAGTCTGTCTCCTCCCTGGAGGAGGCGGTGGGAGCCTTGGGGACCCCGGCGTCCCCGGTGGAATCCCTTGCAGGCACGCGGTCTCTGCCTGGCTCCCTGTCGTCCTCCTCCCTCAGCCCCATGCTGCCTCTCGGGGAGCTCTCATCCGAGTCAGAGGACAGCCCCACCACCCTCTGCTCTTTCTTCCCCAAAATGGCCAACCTGAAGCTCTCGAACCCCGCCAACCTGCTCAGCCTACGGGGCTCATCGGCTGGCAGCCTCAAAGATGCCGGGAGCTCGGGGCAACCCGTCCTCACCGGGACGCTCACACCGGCACCGGGGGGAACAACCGGCCCAGACTCAGCAGGACCTGTCACTGTCTGTTCCCAGGATATGAACAAGCTGAGCTGTGCCAAGAGGACGCGGGTGGAAGGCGGCCAGCTGGGTGGTGATGAATGGACCCGCCACGGCAGCTTTGTCAATAAGCCCACGCGTGGCTGGCTGCACCCGGATGACAAGGTCATGGGTCCTGGGGTCTCCTACCACGTCAGGGTGAGTGCTGGGGCATCTCTGAGGGGTGGGAGTGGGTTTTGGGGCTGGGGGGGGCTCCTGGTGTGCTTGTGGAGATGAACACCGCAGTGTGGGCTTGGTGGGGACCTGTCCTCTCCTTGCTTGCGGGCTGCGTGGGGAGGTGGGGGAGTAAAACCGAGCCAAGCCCAGTGCTGACCCTGCTCTCCTCCACAGTACATGGGCTGCGTAGAAGTCCTTCAGTCCATGAGGGCTTTGGATTTCAACACCAGGACTCAGGTCACCAGGTGAGCCCCAGGGCTGTGCTGGGGGCTTGGGGATGCTGGGCTGGGTGCGGAGGTGGAAGCAGGCTGTGTGCAGCCATGGAGGAAGCTGCCTGGAGATCGATGAGCCTGTCAATGAGCTTGGTCAGGCAGGAAGCACTCCTGCAGCTGCATCAAATATTAACAGCTTCTTCTTCCCCTGTCCCTGCCGGGTCTGGGAGTCAGCCTGCACTGCCTGAGGGCTTCCCTTTTGTTTCTTGCTTAACCCTGTCCCTTCTGCATTGGTCCCCGTGTCTTCTGCCCAGCAGCGCCCCATAATCGTGGCACTGATAGCAGAGCTTTGTCCCTGTGCTGGTGCAGGAGGGGGACAACGGGGGGACCCCCAGGTTGACACCTTGCTTTGCTCCCTGCAGGGAGGCCATTGGCCTGGTGTGCGAAGCTGTGCCCGGTGCCAAGGGAGCAGTGAGGAGGAGGAAGGTGAGGCTGGGCCTGGGGAGCTGCTGGTGGGAGCGTTTTAAGGCTGAATCTCAATGCAACCAGCAGTGCTCAGGGGCTCTGATTGCCCCCGTGGTTCAGCTGGAGTGGTGGTGGAGATGAGTTGCTCAACGCTGCCGTTTTCCCCCAGCCCTGCGGCCGCTCTCTGAACTCCATCCTGGGCAAAAGCAACCTGAAGTTCGCCGGCATGCCCATCACCCTGACCATCTCCACCAGCAGCCTCAACCTCATGGCCTCTGACTGCAAGCAGGTGAGAGCGGGGAGCTGCTGGGGGCTGCATTGCTGACTTGAAACGAGCAGGGATCTGTGCATCCCCTCCAGGCCCTGCTGGGGTTGTTCCCATTCTCCTCGGGGATGTGTGGGTGCCTGTGTTTCCTGCTGAGTGCTCCTCTCCCGGTCCAGAATGTCCCACCCCACCCATTCCTGGTGGCAAAGGGATCTGAGCAATAACCCTGAATGCCTTTTGGGATCTGTCCCTTGAGACCTTGAGACTTCCCCGGCCTTGGAGGTCTCTTAGTTTTGAGCCAGGTCTCAGTAGCTCTTCTGGTGTCTCAGCCCTTCTTCTGGTTGCCTGTGGCTCGTAGCCAGGGCTCCTGGAGCTTGTAATCCCCACACTGGGCCAGTCCCAGGGCAAGTGTGCCAGGCTGGGCACTGAGGAGCTGCACCTAACAGTGCTTCTGTCTTGCAGATCATTGCCAACCATCACATGCAGTCCATCTCCTTCGCTTCTGGAGGCGACCCGGTGAGTACAGAGGTTCCCCATCTGCACATCCTACGCTGTGCTGGGGATCAGAGCCTCTCCTGCCTTCTCCCCACAGTCTCAGGCTCTGTGCTCGCCAGCAGCCCTGGCTCACCACCACCCTCTCCCACAGGACACAGCTGAATACGTTGCCTACGTTGCCAAAGACCCCGTCAACCAGAGAGGTGAGGCTGGAATTGCAAGAGCTCCATTCTGGGGAAGATTTGGTGCAGCACAGTGGGATTTGGGCCCCTGCAGGGAATCTCTGGGGTGCACAGGATGGGATCAAGGGGTGCAGGATTTGACTCTGAGCTTCCCTGCTCTCATCTTCCCTTCCCAGCCTGCCATATCCTGGAGTGCCCTGAGGGCTTGGCCCAGGATGTCATCAGCACAATTGGGCAAGCCTTCGAGCTGCGCTTCAAGCAGTACCTGAAGAACCCCCCAAAGCTGGTGACACCTCATGACAGGTAAGGGAAGGGAGAGACAGGGGGTGCCCGAGGTCTCTTAGTGCTGGGAAGGGACGCAGCCCTGGCTGCTGTCAGCTGTTCAGCTGTGCTGCGCCCCCCCCAGGATGGCAGGGTTTGATGGCTCAGCCTGGGATGAGGAAGAGGAGGAGCCTGCCCCAGATCACCAGTACTACAACGACTTCCCCGGCAAGGAGCCTCCTATCGGTGGGGTCGTGGACATGCGGCTGCGGGATGGGGCTGCGCAGACCCCCAATCACCTGGGGGCCACGCTGGTAAGACGCTCAGCACGTCTCTGCAGGGAGCTGCTGGGGAGGTTCTGCTATACAGGGGAGATGCAAGGACCCCAACGGGGCTGTGGGCTGCACAGAATCCACGCCACGCTTCTGTCCAGCACCTCTGGCAGCTCAGCCTGGGGATTTGGGGAGGGCTGAGAGTGCAGCATTGGGCTGATGGTGTGCCTCTCTGCAGCCTGTTGGCCAGACGTCTGGTGGGGAATTTGACCCCCGGAAGCAGCACGGTCCCGCTCAAGGTAATGTGATGGATGTGGCTGTCCCCATGTGCTTTCCTGGTCCCAAAGTGCTCCAGCAGCAAGCCCTGGTGCCGGAGCACTGCTGACCACGGCTCTCTTTGCAGCAGGAAGAGAGAAATACCCACCTGCAGCATCCGGCCGCACGGATCTGTTTGATGACCCATCTTATGTGAACGTGCAGAACGTGGACAAGACACGCCAAGCAGCAGCTGCAGGCAGCCCTGCAACAGCCAACGGCAGCGCGCAGCGAGATCTCTTCGACATGAGTGAGTGGGACAGCAGCTGTGGTCGTTCCCAGGCTGTGCAGTCCGTCCTGGATGCGTGGGGCTGTGTGATGGACCCCCTTCCTCTCTCTTCTCCTGCAGAGCCATTCGAAGATGCCCTGCGTGCCCCTCAGTCGGCGCCCGTGAGCGTTCCGCCTGCCCAGGTTGTGGCTTCCATGGAGGAGCAGCTGAGGAGGGAGCCTTGGTACCACAGGAAGATGAACCGCAAGGAGGCTGAGAAACTGCTGAAGGTGAACGGAGATTTCCTGGTGAGGGAGAGCACCACCACCCCCGGGCAGTACGTGCTGACCGGCCTGCAGGGTGGGCAGCCCAAGCATCTGCTGCTCGTTGACCCCGAAGGAGTGGTGAGTCCCCATAACCCCAAAGCCTGGGGGTCACACATCTCCCCATCGCTACCCCACCTTGGGGACACCTTTGGGCTGGTTTAGAGGCCTGGCAGAGCATGGAGGGAACTCCTGGGGATATCAGCAGCCTTCTGAGTTCCCTATCCTTCCAGGTCCGGACAAAAGATCACCGTTTTGAGAGCGTCAGTCACCTCATCAGCTACCATATGGACAATCACCTGCCCATCATCTCAGCTGGCAGCGAGATGTGCCTGCAGCAGCCGGTGGAGAGGAGACTGTGAGCTCCTGGGGGCCTCGGTGCGCTCCCCCCCAGCCCTGCTTCCCACCCTGGGGAGCACTTGGACTCAGCCGGGGCTGAACGTGGACTGCCTTGGGGATGGGCCTCACCCTCCCCCCACCACACGAAGCTGGCGGCCCTGGGCTTCGGGCAGCGTGGTGTGAGCTGCCTGCGGGGCCGGGGGCTGGTGGTGCCAAAGCCCCCTCCTCCTCTCCTCCCAGCTCCAGCCTTCGCACAGCTGCTCCGCTCGTACCAAATCCCGCCCCCATACGGTGTCACCGCTGGGGCACGAGCCCGGGGCCGGGCCCTGCTCCAGCCTGCTTGGAACTGGGGGTGGCCGGGCTTCGTCCGGTGAGCAGCACCAGCCCCGGGGGTGGGGGTGGGGGGTTGGGGGCTCACCCAGGGCTGGGCCCTGCGCTCTGCTCCCCAAGCACAAGGCCCGGCCGGCCGCGCACCGAATGTACCCGATCACTTTATGTGTAACTGTGCCTTGACCCCGCAGGTCCCACACATATATGCAATGCAGCCGGGCAGGGGGCGAGGGCTGACAGCTCCCGCGTGCCCTCCGGGTCCCGCCAAGCCCCTTCTCGGGCACCTCTCTTTCTGCCGGAGCTGGCCGGGCCCCACTGCATGCACCTCGACCCCCCGAAGCCAAAGCGCAGCCCTGCCCCGGCCCCGCTATAACCAAAGGATCCGGCGGTTCGTATTAAAGTTGGTATTTCTTTACGCTGCGGCTGCTGTGTTGGGGCTGAGGCTGGGTGGCGGCCGTGCACCCCTTCGGGCTTCGCACGTGGTTCCTTCCGCCCCTCTCCGAGCCGCCATCATCGCTCCTTCCATCCCCTGCGCCCCTTCCTGCGCTTCCTTCCTTCCTTCCTTTCCCCCCCGCTCCTGCGGGCGCTGCCCGTGGTTCCTCCCACGCCGCGCACGTGGTTCGCCCCACGCCCCGCCCCTCGCGCAGCGATTGGTCTCGGAGCAACTTCCTGTCTCGGAGACACTTCCGGTCCCGGCGCAACTTCCGCTTCCGGCGCGCCGTGCGAAGGAGCCGCGGCGGGGCCATGGCGCCGCGCCGGCTGTGAGGGCCATGGCGGCCCCGCACGGAGAGAAGCTGGAGGGAGGCGTCCCGGCCCCGCCGCCCCCGCCGGGGCCCCCGCACCCCGCGGGCAGCGCCGCCGTCGGCGGGCCCGGCCGGAAGCAGGGGAAGGCAGGTGAGCGCGGGCGGCGGGAGCGGGCGGGCCGGGCCGGCGGAGGCCCCGGACCTGACTCGGCCCCGCATCTCCCCGTAGGTCTGCAGATGAAAAGCCCCGAGAAGAAGCGGCGGAAATCCAACACGCAGGTACGGGCGGGCGAGAGGACCGCCGGCTCCGGGCCGCCCCCGCCGCGGGCGGTACCGGGAGCGCGGCCCTGACCGGCGCCGTTTCCCCGCAGGGCCCGGCATACTCCCACCTGTCGGAGTTCGCCCCGCCGCCCACCCCTATGGTGGATCATTTGGTGGCCTCCAACCCCTTCGAGGATGACTTCGGGGCCCCCAAGGTGGGGGCTGCGGCCGCTCCTTTCCTGGGCAGCCCCGTACCGTTCGGCGGCTTCCGAATGCAGGGCGGGGGAATGGCGCCTCAGGTCCCCCCCGGGTACGGAGGGGGCCCGCAGCCCATGCGGCGGCAGCCGCCCCCCTTCGCCCCCGGGCAGATGGGTCCGGCTTTCGGCATGCCCCCCCAGAACCCCGGCTACGTCCAGCCCGGGGGGATGAGCTTCCCCGGGCAGCCTTTCAACCAGCCCCCCCTCGGACAGAACTTCAGCCCTCCCACAGGGCAGCTCATGCAGGGGCCCGTCGGGGGCTTTGGGCCCATGATGTCCCCCACCATGGGGCAGCCTCCCAGGGGGGACATGGGCCCCGGCCCTGCCCTGAACCCCCCTGGCGGGCCAGCCATGGCGCAGCGCTTCAGCCAGCCCAGCAACCTCTTTGGACAGTCCCCCATGCAGCGCCCCGGCCAGAACATCCCCCCCCTCCCCCCTAACGCCAGCCCTTTCCCCGGGGCAGACCCCGGCTTCCCCGCTGGCGGAGAGGAGGGGGGCAAAAACCTGAACCCCCCCACCCAGCACCTTCCCTCCAGAGCAGCACTCGGGCTCCCCGGCTGCCGTTAACGGGGCGCAGCCCAGCTTTGCCCCCACCAGCACCGGCCGTGGGGGAGGCACTCCTGAAGCCAACAGCCTCCCACCCCCCAGCAAGGCAGCTGCCGGCTCGGGGCACCAACCCCCCCCCGGCCTGGTGTACCCGTGTGGGGCTTGCCGTAACGAGGTGAACGACGACCAGGATGCCATCCTGTGCGAGGCTTCCTGCCAGAAATGGTTCCACCGGGAGTGCACGGGGATGACGGAGAACGCCTACGGGCTGCTCACCACCGAGGCCTCCGCCGTCTGGGCCTGTGACTTCTGCCTGAAGACCAAGGAGATCCAATCTGTGTACGTCCGCGAGGGCATGGGACAGCTGGTGGCTGCCAACGACGGCTGATGCCCCACCGACCCCCACGTTGTACAGAACCCCGCGCTGTTTTAGGACCAAACCCCCTTTTGTAGCCGTCGGACCCGCGAGCGCAGGATGGCACCTGGTGATGCTCCCCACCGCTGTGGACTCTGGCTGTGCAGCACCGGGCTGGGGCTGTGGGGGTCTCCACGGTGGCCCAGCCTTCCCCGTGCCCCCGGGGTGGGCTCTGTGCGACGCCCAGGCCCGCTGTTCCCCCCTTCCCCCCTTTCAGATCCGGTCTCCGCCTCCCTGAGCTCGCTGCGGTTTCGCTCCCCCCCATCCCCCCCCCGCCCCGATTTTAGCAGAACGGTAATGGAAACTTTTGTATCGTCGCTATAAAACTCTCAAACCGCCGTTGTCCGTGTCTCCGTCCGCTGCCTTCCGCTCCCTCCGCCCCACTTCTGCCGTTGCCCGCCCCTTCGGGCCGTCGCTGCCATTGGCTGCGCTCATCACGTGCGCTCCCCGTCCCGAGGGCGGTGACCGGGACCGGGAGAAAGTTACGGAGCGGGACCGCGTCCGGCTGCGCCTCGGAGCGCCTCCAGGTACCGCCCGCCCCAGCATCGTTCCGTTCTATATTCCTCTTCGTCTCGTCGGTGCCGCTTCGCCCCGAGCTTCCCCGCTTCCCGTTCGTCTCTCCCATCCCGGCCGCTTCCCACCGAGCTCCGGCCCGATGCGTTCCGTCCCTTCCCGGCCCCGGGATTGACACCGGAGCGCTTCCCGGAACATCACCGACGATGGCCGCGAGATTTCACCGAGCAGCGCTCGGGCCGGACCCTCACCGGAACCCCCCCACCCCCAATACACACACAGACCCCTTCCCCCCCCCCCCTCGGCCGTTTTGGGGAGGTGCTGTACCGAAAGGAAGAGGGGCTCCGTGCCCCCCTCGCCCCCCGGTGCGTTGCTCTGAGTGTCGGTGCCGCCGCTTCCTTCCTGCGGGGCCCCGCGCACCTGCCGGGCGGCATCACCAAGGCTAAAAATACCGCGGTGGTAACCGGGGGGGGGGGGGCGAGGGGGCGGGCCGGACGGGGGGGGGGGGGGGATAACAGGGCTGGGGGCGCGCTTCAGCGCTTCCTGTAGCGCGCTCCCGACCGCATCCAGCCCCGTCCCCCCCTTTCGCCCCACGGGGATTTTTCTCCCCCCGGTACCGGGGCTCTGAGCGCCGCTGGGTCCGCGCTGCTCCGGGGGGGGGGCGGGGAGGGTCGGGGCGGAGGCGGTGCCTCCACAGCTGTGCGGGGAATGTGCAGAATCCGCGGGCACCGCCATCGCCCCGTGCCCGATCCCGACTCGCTGCCGGTACCGGAGCGGGAGGGGAAAAGCGCGGCCTGGGCTGAACCCGCTGTTACCGGGGAAGGGGGGATCCCGGGGGTCCCGACGCAGCCGGTGTGGGGATCGCGGCGCTGTCACCCGTTGCCCTTTGCTCTGAGTTCATCAACTCGTTTTGCCAGGCAAATCAACCCAGAGGGGGGCACGGGGTGAGGTCGGGCCGTCCGTGTGTCTGTTTTATCTGTTTATGTGGCTGTCCGTCCCCGTGTCCATCTGTCCATCCACGTCCGTCTCTTCCCAGGGGGGACCCGCAGCCATGGCGCAGAAATCGGACTCCCGAGACTCGGATAACAGCTGGGTGCTGACGGGCACTGAGGTGAGGGGCGTCGGGCCGGGGGGGGGGGTAAAGGGGGGGGGGGGTCGGGGGTCCCAATGGCCGCCTGTTATCCCCAGGGGCTGCCTGTGGACACGGTGGGGCCGGAGCGGGATTCAGCCTCCCAAGATGACGAGAACGAAGAGGAAGGGGAGGAGGAAGGCGACCCGGATGCCGGCACAGGCACGTGGGGAGGGGGCAGTGCTGAGGTCCCCGGTACCGGGCTGGGTTCTTCTGCTCACCTCCGGCCTCTGCCCCTCCGCAGCTGACGGCACTGAGGATGGAGCCGCGTCCCTGGGTGAAAAACAGCATCCTGAGGTCGGGGTAAGTCGAGGGGGGGACGGTGGGGGCGGGGGGTGGCAGCGTGGGGAATGCGCGACCCCAACCCTTGTGTTCCCAGGATGCAGAGGAACGCTCGGATCCCGATGCCGGCACAGAACTCCCTCCATCCGGCCCTACAGAGCTCAGCACCGCGGGGAGCTGGGAGGAGGAAAAGCACAACGCTGAGCCCAGAGCGCGTGCTGAGGGCTGCACAGCAGGTCAGCAGATCGAGTCTGTGGGCACCGAGCAGCAGATTCAGTCTGTGGGCACCGAGCAGCAGATCCAGTCTGTGGGCTCCCCTCACAGCTCTTCATCCCTCCCCAGGGCCGCTGCTGGAGGAGGGGAGCTGCACCAGCAGTGATGACGACGTGGAGGGGCTGAGGCGACGGCAGGTCCATCAGCCCCGTGCTGGGACCCCCCCTCCTGCCCCCATCCCACGCCGTGTGCTGCAAGATGAAGGCAACGAGGAGGGGCTCAGTGCCAACAAACTGCTGCTGGGAGCGCTGGCGTTGGTGGCTGTGGCTCTGCTGATCGTCACTGGTGAGTCGGGTGGTGCCGGGGTCAGGGTGGGGTGTGCAGGTGGAGGTCACCATTGCTGTCTCTTTCTCTCCTCTCCAGGTGGTTTCTACGACACGGCAGATGGTGAGCAGGGAGGGCTGTGAGCAGGGCTGGGCGCCGCGTGCTCGATGTCAGCGTGTGGTTCCTCCCCAGGTCCTGCGGATGTGATGAGCCACGATGCAACAGACGTGGAGCAGGAAGCTGTGCCCGACAACGGCAGCGTAAGGAGCGGGGCTGCAAAGGGGCTGCCGCATCCTCAGCACCCCCAGGGCCGCATCCCACCCCTTCTGCCCCCAGGATTCCCCACAGAAGCCCCCCCTGGATGGTGGGGACATGCGCAGCATGCAGTCCATGAGCGTGCTGCTGGACCGCCTGGCCAAGGAGAACCAGGACATCCGCCTGATGCAGGCTGAGCTGCAGGTGGGTGCGCAGCACTGTGCCCCCCAGGGCCACCACCCTTTGCCATTCCCTGACCCCCCCCACCTCTCCCCCAGACCCACAAGGAGGAGCTGCAGGCGCTGCTGCAACAAAGCGAAGGTGCAGCAGCAGCAGCTGGGAAGCAGCAGCAGAGTTTGGCCAAGGAGAACGCCGAGCTCCGTGCAGCGCTGCAGCGTGAGGCTGAGGCACTGGGGGCTGCACGCGCTGAGTTGCAACGCCTGCAGGCCCGGGGGGGGTCCCAGTGACCCCCAGCCCCACAAGGAGCAGCCTCACGGTCCCAGTTCTGCAGTGCATGAGGAGGGGGCCCAGCATGAGGCACGGCACCGTGGGCTGTTGGAGTCGGTGCAGCACGAGCTGGCAGCTGCCCTGCAGCGAGCGCAGGGTGCGGGGGGGCTGGAGGGGCTCAGAGAGGAGCTGATGGAGCTGGAGGAGCGCCTGAGCCGGGAGCTGGGGGGATCCGAGGGGGCTGAGGCGTTCCCTGGGCATTGGAAAAAGGGGTTCAAGGCAGAAAAGAAGGAGAGGGGGGTGGCACAAGAGGGACGGCCACCGCGAGCGGGGCAAAGCCCACGGCAAGGAGCATCACGGCAAGGAGCATCATGGCAAGGAGCACCACGGCAAGGAGCACCACGGCAAGGAGCACCACGGCAAGGAGCATCATGGCAAGGAGCATCACGGCAAGGAGCATCACGGCAAGGAGCATCACGGCAAGGAGCCCCGGCCCCACAGGGAGCACAGAGAGGGCAAATCTGGGGGGAAGTGGTCCCGTGGCCCCCAGGAACTGCCCCCCCTCAGCCATTCCCGAGCCCCCCAGGGCTGCTCAGGGGTGACCGACTGCGCTCACAAAGAGGGCCGCGAGGCGCTGGGGGCTGCGCTGGAGCCCGTGCAGAAGTCGCAGTTCCTGCAGTTGCTGGAGGGCTTCATGGGGAGGCTGGGCTGGGGGGGGCATTTCAGGGGGGGTGGCGGCGCGGTTGGACGGAGCCTTTGGGGCCGATGGGGTTTTCGCTCACGACCGGCGGCGCTTCGTGGACTTCGTGGAGGAGGTGGAGGAGATGCTGGAGGACGTGGCGCGGCGCGAGCGCGGCGATGAGGAGGCGGCCGACGGCTTCGAGGAGTTCGTGCTGCAGCACTATGCTGGGTGAGTGGGGTGGGGGGAAGGAGAAGTGACCCCCGCACCTCCAGGACCCCCCCCCTCCTCCTCTAGGACCCCCCCCCCTTCCTCCAGGACACCCTCCCCTCCAGGACACCCCCCTCCTCCACGTCCCCCCCCTCACCCCCCTTTTCTATTGCAGCTCTGTTGGGAAGGAGCGTGGCCGCAAATCCTGGAGGCAGCACGGAGGTGGCAGATAGAGCCATGAGGGGGGGTCCCTGCTGACCCCCTCCCACCACCGCCATGGGCTGTGTTTTGGGGGTCCAAGGGCTGCCGTGTGTGGCCCCCCCCTCCCTCCTTCCCCCCCCACTCTCCCCGATTGATGCACTGTGTGATGCTGCTGCACTGCTGTAGATGCAATAAAGTCACCGCTGGGCTGAGCTGTGCCTGGTGGGAGGGGGGGAAAAATGGCTGGTGGGGGGGGGGGGGGGATGTCGAGGGTGTTGTGAGGGAAATGGGGATGTTGGATGGTGGGGAAGGGGATGGTGGGGGGCTCCGGGCTGAATGGGGGGCAGGGAGGGTGTGGGAGTGGCGGTGATCCCCGGACTTGCAGTGCGAACCGCCCACCAGCAGGGGGCGATACTACGCGGTGAGGGCGGAGCAAATCTTTAGCCCCGCCCCCCGGCCGGGCCGTACCACTGCGTACCTACGGGGCGGGGGGGAGCGAGGCGGGGCGGGGCGGGGCGGTTTCTTCCCCGCGCATTGGACCGGAGCGGGGCGGGTCCGGGTGGCGCGGGGGGGTGGGGCGGGGATGGGGATGGAGGAGCCCCGTGTCGTGCTGCTGCTGAGCGGCAAAAGGAAATCGGGGAAAGATTTCGTGGCGGCGGAGATCCAGAAGCGGTACCGGGGATTGGGGGGGGGGAGAGGATGAGGGGGGTGATGGGTACCGGGATACCGGGGGGATTTGAGGGCGGGGAGGGGGGGGGAGGGTACCGTCGTAGTGCCGCTGATCGCTCGTCTGTAGGTTGGGCCCCGACGTGTGCACCGTGCTGCGCCTGTCCGCACCGCTGAAGGAGCGATACGCGCAGGTACGGCTGTGCCACGTGGGGCCGGGCCGCGTCCGCTGCGGGCTGCTGCACCCACCGTGCCGCGCCGCTGCCGTGGTCTGCCGTGCCGTGATCTGCCGTGCTGTGCCATGTTCTGTGCCATGCCGTGCCGTGCCATGATCTGCTGTGCCATGTTCTGTGCCATGCTGTGCCGTGCCATGATCTGCTGTGCCATGTTCTGTGCCATGCTGTGCCGTGCCATGTTCTCTGCCATGCTGTGCCATGCCACGATCTACCAAGTTTTGCTATGTTCTGTGTCATATCATGCCATGATCTGCTGTGCTGTGCTGTGTTGAGCTGTGCTGCACCGATCTGCCATGCTGTGCCATGCCATGATCTCCCGTGCTCTGCTATGTTCTGTGCCATGCTGTGCCATGCCATGCCATGATCTCCCATGCTCTGCTATGTTCTGTGCCATGCTGGACTGTGCCATGCCATGATCTCCCGTGCTCTGCTATGTTCTGTGCCATGCTGTGCTGTGCCATGATCTCCCATGCTCTGCTATGTTCTGTGCCATGCTGGGCCATGCCGTGATGTACCATGCTATGCTGTGCTATGCCATGCCACGCCATGATCTACCACGCTGTATGGAGTTCTGTGCCATGCCCTGTGCCGTGCCACGCTGTGCCATGATCTGCTGTGCCATGCTGTGCTGTGCCATGGTCTCCCGTGCTCTCCTATGTTCTGTGCCACGCTGGACTGTGTCATGATCTCCCATGCTGTACTGCACCATGCCATGATCTCCTGCACTGTGCCATGCCATGCCATGGTCTCCCATGCTCTGCTATGTTCTGTGCCATGCTGTGCCGTGCCATGCCATGGCCTCCCATGCTCTGCTGTGTTGTGCTTTGCCATGCTGTGCTGTGCCATGATCTCCCATGCTGTGCCATGCCATTACCTCCCATGCTCTGCTATGTTCTGTGCCATGCTGTGCTGTGCCATGCCATGATCTCCTGCACTGTGCCATGCCATGGTCTCCCATGCTCTGCTATGTTCTGTGCCATGCCACGCCATGGTCTCCCATGCTCTGCTATGTTCTGTGCCATACCACACCATGGCCTCCCATGCTCTGCTATGTTGTGCCGTGCCGAGCCGTGTCACACTGTGTGCCCCACACCGTTCCCTACCCCACACCGTTACCTGTGCCCCTCTCAAACCCTCTCCCTTCAGGAGCATGGCCTGGATTTCCAGCGGCTCCTGGATGCCAGCGCCTACAAGGAGCAGTACCGGCAGGACATGATCCGCTGGGGCGAGGAGAAGCGCCGCGCCGACCCCGGGTTCTTCTGCCGCACCGCGGTGCAGGGCGCAGCACAGCTGGTGTGGGTGAGCAGGGATGGGCATGGGGGGCTCGGGGAAGGGGGGGGGGGGGGGGGGGGGGCTCGGGGTGGGCGCTGAGGCTGGGGGTGCGTGCAGGTGGTGAGTGACACGCGGCGCCTCTCGGATGTGGAATGGTTCCGGGATGCCTACGGGGACGCGGTGCTGACCGTGCGCGTGACGGCCACCGAGGAGACGAGGAGGAGGAGGAGTTGGGTCTTCGTGGCGGGTGAGCGAGAGCTGCTTCTCGCTGTGCGCCGGAGCCACTGGCAGGGCTGGCGCCGTGGTGCCCTGTGGCATGGATGTTCCCTGTGCCCTCTGCCATCCCATCCCTATAGCCATCCCCTGGCCCTATAGCCGTCCCCTGTTCCCTATAGCTGTCCCCTATCCCCACTGCCATCCCCTGTCCCTATAGCTGTCCCCTGTCCCTATAGTTGTCCCCTGTCCCCTCTGCATCTCTTGTCCCTATAGCCATCCCCTGTCCCCTCTGCCATCCCATCTCTATAGCCATCCCCTGGCCCTATAGCCGTCCCCTGTTCCCTATAGCTGGCCCCTTTCCTATCCCCTCTGCCATCCCATCCCTATAGCCATCCCCTGGCCCTACAGCTGTCCCCTGTCCCCTCTGCATCTCCTGTCCCTATAGCCGTCCCCTGTCCCTATAGCTGTCCCCTATCCCCACTGCCATCCCCTGTCCCTATAGCCGTCCCCTGTCCCTATAGTTGTCCCCTGTCCCCTCTACATCTCCTGTCCCTATAGCCATCCTCTACCCCCACTGCAGTCCCCTGTCCCTATATCCATCCCATCCCCTCTGCCATCCCCTATCCCCACTGCCATCCCCTGTCCCTATAGCAGTCCCCTATCCCCTCTGCTATCCCCCATCCCTATAGCTGTCCCCTGCTGCCATCTGTTCCCACTGCCATTCCTGGTCCCCATCGCTGTCCCCCGTTCCCACACCCACCCCTGGCTGCAGGACCCACAGTTTCTGCATAAAGCCCAGCAGTGCAGAGCAGAAGATGGGGGGATCCTGACCCCATTCTGGGGGCTCTGCTCCTCCCCAGGGGTGGACGACGCCGAGTCTGAGTGCGGCCTGGACCAGGGGGTGACCTTCGATTGGGTGATCGCCAACGATGGGGACGGGGCAGCCCTGGGTGCGCAGCTGGAGGCACTGCTGCAGGAGGTCCGCAGCCACCTGTAGCCACGGGATGGGGATGGAAATGGTGTGGGGACCTCATCTACCCCGGGGGCTTCACCCTTGTGGGGTCTCATGGTGCTGGGGAAGGTAGAGACCCCCCCACCCCCACCCTTCCGAAGGACTTCCATCTGCAGAGGCTGCGCCCTCCTGCAGGACTGGGGCTTGCTGCTGCTCAGGGATCCTCAACCACAGCATGGGGACGGTGCTCAGTGTCCTCCCCCCCTCCACCCCCCCCCGGGGTGCCTCCAAATAAAGCTCTGACGCTGAATAACGCGTGGGGTCCGCATCTCCTTCCCGCTGGGTGGGGAGGGGGTCAGCTCTGCCCTTCTATGGAGCTTTCCACCCGGGATGGAGGGGGGGGGGGGGGGGGGTAAGGTGCATTTAATTCCCGCATCCCGGAGCCGGGTGCCCGCTGGTGTGCTGTCGTACGTTTCCTACCGCGGATTAATCGCGTCCGAAGCAAACAGCCCCTGTCCTGATGCTGCGTGCATCCATCCGGGCTCCTGCAGCGGCTGGGCACCGCTCCGGGTTTGGGGGAACAGGGACCCTTTGGGGTCTGCAGAGGGCACAGCGGGGGGATGTGGGGCTGTGGGGAGCCAGCTTGACTCCGTGTCCGTCCCCCCCCCCCCCATCATTACTGTGCCCCCATCCCCGCATAGAGCAGGGGGTGACCCGACCCCATCCGGTCTCCACCGGTTCCAGCTGCTGCCGTAATCCCCAACCTCTGCTCGGTGCCCTAAGGAGATTACCGAGCGCTGTAGGGCGGCAGCTGGCGGGGCGGATCCCGGGGGCCATAGGGTCCCCCCTACGGGGGCAACGCGGCCCCCGGTGCCCGTCCCGGAGCCCCCCGTAGCGGGGCAGCCCCCGTTGGAAGGCGGTCACCGGGAGGAGCGGCCGCACCCGCGGGCATCGCCCGGTCCCCGCCGCTCCCCGCCCCGACGTGCGCCGCCCGGGGCTCGGCACCGGCCCGTCGGTGTGAACGGGGCTCCTCGGGGCGGTCCCGGGACGCTCCGTCTTCACCCGCAGCGCCGCCGTCGGGGCGCTCGCAGCCTCCGTTCGCCGCCCCGTTTCCCCCCGGCGGACTACAAGTCCCGTGCGCCCCGCACAGGCGCAGGGGCCGGGGGCGCGGGAGCGGGGCGGGGAATGATGTCAGCCTGCGGGGAGCCCCGGCGCGGCCAATGGCGGGGCGGTGCTGGCGGTGGGGCCGGGCCAGCGGCGGCGGCGGGGGCGGCGGCGGCGGCGAGCGCGCAGCGCCGGAGGGACGCGGCTCCCATTCATGAGCAGCCGCGCGCCCGCCGCCCCGGGGCCGGGGCCGGTGGTGGCGGCGGCGGCGGCGGCGGAGAACGGAGCGGGAGGCGGGCGGCCCGGCCCGGTGCCGGTACCCGGCGGAGCGGCGGCGGCGGCGGCGGCGGCGGCGGCGGCGGGGCAGGTGCGCGGCGGGCGGTGAGGCGGCACCGCCATGGACACGTCGGGGCACTTCCACGATTCGGGCGTGGGGGATCTGGAGGAAGACCCCCGGTGCCCGTGCCCGTCGTCGGGGGACGAGCGGCCGCCGCCGCCGCCGCCGCCCGCCGCGCTGCCGCCGCTCCAGCACAGCCTGTTGCACTCCTCGCCCGGGTCGCTGCGGGCCCCTCCTCCCGCCGCCCCCGCCGCCCTCCACCCTTCCTCCCGCCACGGCAGCCAGCTCAACCTCAGCGACCACTTGGGCGGCCACTCGCCGGGCTCGGCGGTGCCGTCGGGGGGCAAACACCGGCAGCCCAGCCCCCTGGTGCACCGGCGGGACAGCAACCCCTTCACCGAGATCGCCATGAGCTCCTGCAAGTACAGCGGGGGGGTGATGAAGCCCCTCAGCCGGCTCAGTGCCTCCCGCAGGAACCTCATCGAGGCCGAACCCGAAGCTCAGCCCTTGCAGCTCTTCGGTGCCGGCGGACCCCCCGAAATCGTCGTTTCCAGGGAGGACAACCACGCGCCCCCCGCCCGGCCCCCCACCCGGCACGGCCCCCGCGCCGACCGCCCTCCCGCCCGCCCCGCACCCGCCGGCTTTGCCAAAGGGCCCAAACGCAAAGCTCAGAACATCGGGTACCGTTTGGGCCACCGGCGAGCGCTGTTCGAGAAGAGGAAGCGGCTGAGCGACTACGCGCTCATCTTCGGAATGTTCGGCATCGTCGTCATGGTCATCGAGACCGAGCTGTCCTGGGGGCTCTACTCCAAGGTATGGGGGGCGGTGGGGTCCTGGAAGGGGGGTGTTGGGGTAGCGGGGGATGTTTGGGTCTTGTGTGGTTGGCAGCGGGGGTGTTGGGGTGCTGTGGGGTGGGCGCTGGGGGTGGTGGGGTCCTGTAAGATGAATGTTGGGGGTGTTGGGGTCCTGTAGGATGAACGTTGGGGATACTGAGATCCTGTAGGGTGGGCGTTGGGGATGTTGGGGTCCTGAAAGGGGGATGTTGGGGGTGTTGGGGTAGTGGGGGTTGTTTGGGTCCTGTAGGGTGGGCACTGGAGATGTTGGGGTCCTGTAGGATGAACGTTGGGTATGTTGGGTTCCTGTAGGGTGGGCGTTGGGGATATTGAGGGCCTATAGGATGAATGTTGGGTTCCTGTAGGGTGAGTTGGGGATATTGAGGGCCTATAGGATGAACGTTGGGATCCTGTAGGGTGGGCAAGGGGGATGATGGGTCCTGAAAGGGGGATGTTGGGGGTGTTGGGGTAGTGGGGGTAGTTTGGGTCCTGTAGGGTGGGCACTGGGGATGTTGGGGTCCTGTAGGATGGGTGTTGGGAATGTTGGGGCCATATAGCATGAACGTTGGGGGTATTGGGGACACTGGGGTCCTGTAAGATGAATGTTGGGGACGTTGAGGTCCTGTAAGGTGGGTGTTGGGGATGTTAATGTCCTGTAAGATGAATGCTGGGGACATTGAGGTCCTGTAAGGTGGGTGCTGGGAACATTGGATGAACGCTGGAGACTTTGGGGTCCTGTAGGGTAGGCAGTGAGGATGTTGCAGTCCTGTAGGGTGGGTGCTGGTGATGTTGAGGTCCTGTAGGACGGGTGTTGGGGACGCTGGGGCCCTGTAGGATGGGCGTCGGGTATGTTGGGGTCCTGTAGGGTGGGCGCTGGGGACGTTGGGGTCCTGTAGGGTTGACGTTGAGGGCATTGGGCTTCCCATGGGATTGGCGTTGGGGTATTGGTGCCCCCTATAAGTGGGCTTTGGGGCGCTTTGCCCCCTCTGGCGCTGGGAGATTCACTCACGAGGTCACGTTGGGCGTTGGGCAGGGTGGGTGGTGATGGACGGATGGTTTGGCTTCGGTGGGTGCTGCACCCGTGTGCCCCATGTGCCTGGGGGGGCGTCGGGAGAGGAAACGGGGTCTGTCACTGCTGTGGCTGCTGGATAAAGAGGGGAGGGGTCTCCCGGACCCCTGCATCACCACCCCCTGTCTTGCCCCCACCTGCAGCTCCTACCTGTAGGCCCCACAAAGGCCCCGTGTGTCCCTTTTGGGCAGAGAGGGGACCTGGATGCATCTGAGGGTGGGGATGGAGGCCCTGCTGCCAGGTGGGCGCCCTCCCCAGAGGATGTCCCTGAAACGTCCCTGGCGGTGGGCAGGAGCGAATCCACCCCTCCCAGGCTCTCAAAGTGGGGGCTCTGGGGGGGTCTTCATCCCCTCCCATCGTGCAGACACGCAGCCGTGGGGTCCCTGCTGGCCGTCCCCATCCTCTCCAGGCATTCCTTGAGCAGCCGCGGCGCAGCGGAGCCCTCCGTCCTCCACACCCCTTTCTTCCATATTTTTTTTTCCTTTTAATTTATTATTTTTTTTTGTAATTGCAGGACGGTGTCTTTTATTTATAATTCCCCCCCCCCACCCCCCCCCACCCCTTTCAGCTCTGCTCCCTGGCTGTGCTCGTTGGCAGCGATATGAATAACTCTTTGTATAGACATCTGTCATGTTATTTATACCTATCCGTGAGGGGAAGGGAACAGGCACAGCGCTGCGTGGCACCCATGGGCGTCCGTGGGACAGCGCTGGGGGCGGGGGTTCGGGGGACGCCGGGGGTCCCCGTGTGGCGGTGCCACGTGTGCAGGGGACGGAGCGGTGTGGGAAGGGGCCGCGCTGCCCCCCCCCCCCCCCACCGCCGCCGCCGTCATCCAGCAGTGCGGGCAGAGGGGGCGATGGAGGAGGAGGAGGAGGAAAAGGAGGAGGTGGGGATGTGTCTGGGAGTCCCGTGGGCGCGGGGACCCTCCGGTGTCCCTATGGAGCTGAACGGGAGGAGACGGGGAGTGGGGACCCCGGTGATGCTGGGGGGCACCGGGTCCTTCTCGGCACCCAACCTCGAGGGGAGGGAGAAGGCTGATGCGTTTCTCCACCTCCGGAGCCTCTCCCGCTTGTAGGAACGGCGCTGAGGTGCTGTTCGCCCCCTCTGCCCACCGCCACCTGCGGAGCCGCAGAGCCCACGGCCGCGGTGTGAGCCGGGGGAGACCCTCCCGTGAGTCAGCGCTGCCCCCGCCGCCGGTGCTCGAGGTGCAGGCGGGGACGGAGGAGGGTCGGGGTCACCGTGTGGTGATGCACCCTGAGGTGCTCCCCGCACGGATCCGGAGCTCTATAAATACCCCCCAGCCCCCTCCGTTGGGAAACCGGAGCTCGCAGCGAAGCCGTGGCCGTGCCCAAGGAGCGGGGCCGGCAGCTGTTGCGTGGATGGGGATTTCGGTGCCGCCGGCCCTGGCCCAGCTCCAGCGCGGCCCCATTAGAGATGCCACGCGCTCCTTGGGGCTGAGGGAGGACCCCGGCGCGGTGCGGCCGCGCTCCGCTCCCTGCCCACCCTTTTGGGGACGGTTGGGGGCACACGAATGGCACGCGGTGCGAGCAGCGCACGTGTCGGGGTCCCTCGTGGCACCGCGGTGTCGGTGCCCCCCCAGATGAGGTTTCGGTGCCCCCACGGTGTTGTTTATGGGAGCCAACAGCAGCTCTTCCTGCTGCGTTTCTCCGTGACCAGAGCTGGGCTCCGGCGGTGCTGCGCGGCTGCGTTGTGCCAACCTGCCCCATAGCCGTGCAGGGGGGGGCTGCCAAGCTGCCCCATAGCAACACCAGGGGGGCTGCCAACCTGCCCCATAGCCGTGCTAGGGGGGTCTGCCATCCTGCTCTATAGGCACAACTTGGAGGTCAGCCCCCTGCGCTGCACCCTTGGAGCTCTGCCGTGGGGACATGCGGTGCTGGGGCCGTGCTGGCACCCATCTGCCTGTGTGCTCACCCATAGGGTGTCCCCACGGAGGAGGTGACACGGGGTCGGTGCTGGCAGGCAGCAGAGGAGGGATGCACCGGGCATGGGATTTTCCCATCTGCCACCCATCCTCACCATGCTGGGTTGGCACGCGGTTCCGTGCACGGCACCCGGTGCCAGGACCCCCGTCGGGGAGCATCGGAGCATCCCACGGTTTGGGGGGTGGGGTGATGCCAAAGCTCTGCAGCCACGCTGGCAGCAGGAGGGTTAAAGATGTCTAGACGGCGACTGAGATTGGCCCTAAAGGATGCCAGATCCGTTGCGGGAGTGACATCTCTGCAATTAATCCCGGTGTTCCCCCAGGCACCGCTTCACTATAAATAGCCGCCGTGCTGCCGGAGCGCTCGGGGTCCCGAAGCCTCGGGGTCCAGCGTGGGTCCCGTGGGCAGGGCGGGCGCTTCAAGGGAGGAGGGGGGTGGGGGGTCCTTGGCACGAGCCCTCCCTGGGGGCCGCCTATTAATAGCGTTGTTTGGTCCCGGCACTTCTCTCAACACGGCCATTATGTGCAGACAATTGCACGGCGGGTGCCAAGTGCTGGAGCCGCTCACAATGCGCGGCCGGAGCGCCCCGTGCCGCCTCTGCTCGGGGGAAACGTTACCCTAAATAATCCCACGCGTTGGAAAAGCCCCACGGTGGGGGTTATGGGATGGGGGAGGAGGTGGTGCCGTGCCGTGAGCGCGCCGGGTCTCAGCACGGTGATGGGATGGATGCTGCCGTCCGTCTGTCCGTCCTGCTGTCCCCTCTCTATGGCGCCACTGTGTCAGCGCTGGGGTTGAGCGAGGGACTCCTTGCGACCAAATAGGGTCTGGGGTCTCGCATGGGGAAAATGAACGCAGCCCCTCCCCAGAGGGACCTGTGGGAGGTGGGGAGCGTTTTGCTGTAGTCACCACTGAATCAGGGGTTGATTTACGTAGAGCTAATTAGCAGGAGGGTCTTAATTGGCTCACCCATCAGGGTGCCATACCGCTGGGCTGGGTGCGGGTGGGTGGCTGAAGCTGCGGGGAGGGCGGTGGGTTCATCATGGGGGTCCCTCGATTCCATCCCCATCGCTGACCCCAACTCCCCTCCTCTCTTCCTGCAGGACTCCATGTTCTCCCTGGCCCTGAAATGCCTTATCAGCCTCTCCACCGTCATCCTGCTGGGGCTCATCATCGCCTACCACACGCGGGAGGTGCAGGTACGTCTGAGGACTCATCCCCGAACGGTCCGTGCGCTCTGCAAGGCTTCGGAAGCAAGGATGTCCGCTGCCATCCCCATCCCACCCCTCTCACGGGGACAAACGGCCGCAGGAGCGATGGGTCCCCATCCTTCTCACCCCCCTCACGCTCCCCTCAGCCGGGTGTGAGCCGCAGCTTTTCACCTCTCCCTGTTTGTAGGACGGGGAGGGTCCCGCATTTCTGCTCTTTCACCGCACGGCCGCTCTGCCAAGGAAAGCTGTGAAATACTTTCCTAATCACGCCGCCCATTCTCTTCCTTTCTGCCCTCTCCGGCTTTGCGGGGAGATAAAGGCTCTGGTTCGGCCCTCTCCGATGCCAGCGTTTTGGGGCTGCGGGGAGTCGGGCGCAGCGTGCAGACCGTGCCCTGGGTCTGGGGGCGTCCCCCAGTGCGACCCTGACCCAACACCGCTGTCCCCACAGCACCCATCCCTCGGGAGCAGCCGAGGAAAGGCGCGGGAGCAGCCGCCTTCCTGCCGGGCCCGCGGCCAAACCGGGGCTATGGTCACCGAGCAGCGATGCCGGGAGTTGCCGGCTTCATTCCGCATCCACCGGGGGGACACCGGGAGCGCCGAGCGCGGTCCCCTCCTCCTGCGCTGCGTTCTGTGCGCGCCGTCGGGGCTGAGCTCCCCAGTGCAGAGCAGCGCAGATCTCTGCCCCTTCCACGGTCGAAAGGCCGCCCAGAACAAATATTTGAGAAGCTGCGCTGTGCTGCAATAATATTTACCCCCAGGGTCGCTGTGTTTGTGCCCGGCCGGGCTGAACCCGGCTCGCCGCCGCTTCCTTCCTCCCGCTTCTTGTTCTCGGTTCCGTCCTCCCGTCCCGGCTGAGCCCCGCTCAGCGCGCATGGCAGGGCGGCTCAAATCGGCCGAAACGTCGCGATGTGGGGACAGGCCGTTGTGCTGGGGGCCGTGAAACCGAAGCGCCCCCAGCACGGAGGTGTCCCACCCCCCAGCTTTGCGCTGCCCCGCTTCCTTCCACCCCTCCCCGTGGGCTCTCTGAGGTCTCCGCATCCTCGCGGCTCCTTCTCCAACCGCGCAGCCACGCGGCTTCAATAGCCGACGGTTCGGTGGCAATTAGCGGCGTGCGCTAATTTCCTCACTGCCTTCCCTTCCTCCGACCCCTAAAAACACGTGGGGTCCGGCGCTCGCGGGCTGGCAGAGGAGAAGAGCTGGGTTTGAGTCGGTTTGCTCCCACAAATCCGCGCCGGCTGTTGGCGGCCCTTTTATCTTTGAGGTGCTTATAAAGGGATCGCTGCTAATCCGCCGCGGGGATGGATGTGGGGCCGCCGGAGCCGTAAATCCTCAGCCACCGCTCCTCCCCAACCTGCGGGAAGGGCTCAGCTGCTTCCCCGGGTGTTAATTGCGTTAATTGCCAGCTCCCTGAGGATGTTCCGGCTTTCCATGCGTCCTGCTGGGATTCCATAGGGCTGCAGGGCGGTTTTGGGGGGGCTGAAGGGATCCATCCGACCCCACGGTGGGCACCCACCGCTGAGTGCAGGACCTCCCCTCATCCCGTTGCTGCCGTGGATTTGGGAGAGAGGACTTGAGGCCGTTTGAGGATTCGTTGGATGGGATGTCCTGGGAAGATGTCCGTAGAGACAAAGGAGAGGAGGAAAGCTGGCTGCTTTCAGGATGCCTTTCTGAGAGCACAAGGGCGCTCTGTCCCTCTCAATAAGAGCATGGGAAGAGGAGGCAGGAGACCAGCATGGCTTGGCCAGAACCTGCTGGTCACACTGAGGGAGAAGAAGGGATTGTTGAACCAACGGTGGAAAACAAGGATGTGTCACCTGGGGGAGAATTCGTCACTGCCATTGACAAGAAAGGGAGGATGAGTGGAACTCCAGGCTGGTGAGCGTCACCTCTGTGCCTGGGAAAATCGTGGAGCAGATCCTCCTAGAAGACAAATTAAGGCACAAATTAAGGCACAAATTAAGGATGAGTGGGTGATTCCAGGCAGCCGGCATGGCTTCACCAAGGGAAGGTCGTGCCTGACCCATCTGGTGGCTGTAAGCTCAAGGAGGGGGTGGCTTCGATTGGATGTCAGGGGGAAGTTCTGGATTCCAGACTGGTTCTGGAACAGGTTCTGTCCCTGGAGGTGTTCAGGATGTTCAGGACCAGGTTGGATGGCAAAGGCCAGATCTGGAGGTTGGTGGCCCTGCCTGCGGTGCGGGGGGGGGTTGGAACTCAATGGCCTTTTTATGGTCCCTTCCAACCCAAGCTTTTCAGTGAAGCTGGGGATACCCGGGTACCGCCGGGCTGTGCCGAGGTTTCCATGGAAACCCCACACAGCCGTGAGCTGTTGGGGCTGGAGGGGGGGGGGGGGACTGTGCCAAAGGGCCCCCCCTCCCCATCCCAACGCCCTTTGCCCGGTGTGCTGCCAAAAGGCTCTCACTGCCTCTTTCCTCTCGCTAATTTGTTTATTTTTAACACCCTTTTCCAGGAAGGAATGGGCTGTCAGCTCGCTAAATGCCTGAGGATCTCCCCTGACAGCTTGGAGCGATTTTATAAACAATTTCTCCAACAAAGCAGCTCAAAGGAGCGGAGCTTTCCCAACACAGGGAGGTGGCCGGGACGCACTGTGTGCGTCAGCCCCTTGGGATGGCTTGAGGGGGGGGGGGGGGGTGGCTCTGCCTGCTGCCTGTGTGACACAGCACGGTCCTGGGGTCCCATTGCTGCTCCCAGCCTTTGGGCCGTGACCTCCGTGTCCCCTTTGGGTCCATCTCCAGCGGTGTCTTTGCAGAGCGCTGTTCACAGAACGTCCCTGAGAGGCATCCGCTGCTTCTCGGCGCGCTCCGTGCGAAGCCAAGAGTGGTGGGAGCACATCCTGCCCCCCCTGGGGGGGGTTCTGTGCAGACCCCGTTGCAGCTCAGACCCCCACCGCAGCGCTCGGAGGAGCGGCTTTGCCCAGGATGAACCTGCACGTTGCCATGACAACGCAGCATCCGTCGCTGCCTTCCTCCCAAAAAGTCGCCCTCCGGGTGCAGCTGGCAGCGGTGGCACGATGGTGACACAGCTGCTGTGTCAGAGGTGCCCTGTGGGGTGGGAGAAGGGGCCGTCCTGTGTGCCCTGGGGGTGAGCTGGAAGGGACCTGAGGCTTTTGAGTGTCCCCAGTGCCACCGCCGTGTGCCTGCTGTCCCCGTCCCCATCCATCCGTGTTCCTCTGGTGGCAATTCCCTTCATCCCAGTGGAGCTGCGTGATGTGGGTCCCTTCCTTGCCTGTCCCCTCAGTGCTGATGGGATGATGCAGGGGGATGCCCAGGGACCCCAGTAACCAAGGGGTGCCATAGGGCCAGCAGTAACCATGCAATGCCACATGACCACCAATAATGATGGGGTGCCATAGGGCCAGCAGTAACCATGGGGTGCCATAGGGCCAACAATAATGATAGGACCCCATAGGACCACCAGTAACCATGGGGTGCCATAGGGCCAGCTGTAGTCATGCGATGCCACATGACCACCAGTAACCATGGGATCCCATAGGGCCACCAGTAACCATGGGATCCCATAGGGCCAGCAGTAACTATGAGATCCCATAGGGCCACCAGTAACCATGGGATCCCATAGGGCCAGCAGTAACTATGAGATCCCATAGGGCCAGCAGTAACCATGGGATCCCGTAGGGCATCCAATAATGATGGGATCCTATAGGGCCACCAGTAACCATGGGATGCCACATGACCACCAATAATGATGGGGTGCCATAGGGCCAGCAGTAACCATGGGATCCCATAGGGCATCCAATAATGATGGGATCCTATAGGGCCACCAGTAACCATGGGATGCCACATGACCACCAATAATGATGGGGTGCCATAGGGCCACCAGTAACCATGGGATCCCATAGGGCCACCAGTAACCGTGGGATCCCATAGGGCCAGCTGTAACCATGTGATGCCACATGACCACCAATAATGATGGGATCCCATAGGGCCACCAGTAACCATGAGATCCCATAGGGCATCCAATAATGATGGGATCCTATAGGACCACCAGTAACCATGGGATGCCACATGACCACCAATAATGATCACAGAATTGTAGGGGTTGGAAGGGACCTCCAGCGATCATCGAGTCCAACCCCCCTGCCAAAGCAGGTTCCCTACACCAGGGGATCCCATAGGGCCGCCAGTAACCGTGGGGTGCCGTAGGGCCACCAGTAACCATGGGGTGCCGTAGGGCTGCCCATAACCACGCGCTTTCCCTCCTGGCAGCTCTTTGTGATCGACAACGGTGCCGACGACTGGCGGATCGCCATGACGTACGAGCGCATCCTCTACATCAGCCTGGAGATGCTGGTTTGTGCCATTCACCCCATCCCTGGGGAGTACAAATTTTTCTGGACCGCACGCTTGGCGTTCTCCTACACTCCCTCTCGGGCGGAGGCGGACGTGGACATCATCCTGTCCATCCCCATGTTCCTGAGGCTCTACCTGATCGCACGCGTCATGCTGCTGCACAGCAAGCTCTTCACCGACGCCTCGTCGCGCAGCATCGGCGCGCTCAACAAGATCAACTTCAACACTCGTTTTGTCATGAAGACTCTCATGACCATCTGCCCCGGGACGGTGCTGCTGGTGTTCAGCATCTCCCTCTGGATCATCGCCGCGTGGACGGTGCGGGTGTGTGAGAGGTGAGGTGTGTGGGATGGGGGGCGCCTGGGAGGTGTTGTGGGGATGGGGGTGGGGGTTGGGGTCGTGCAGGAGGTGTCATGGGGATGGCGATGAGGATTGGGGCATCCAGGAGGTGCTGTGGGGGTGTGATGGGGATTGGGGACATGCAGGAGGTACCATGTGGATGGCATTGAGAGTTAGGGACACCCAGGAGGTGCCATGGAGATGGTGATGGGGACTGGGGACACCCAGGAGGTGCTGTGGGGATGGTGGTGGGGACTGGGGACATGCAGGAGGTGCCATGTGGATGGCAGTGAGGATTGGGGCATCCAGGAAATGCTGTGGGAATGGTGATGGGGACTGGGGACATGCAGGAGGTGCTGTGGGGGTGTGATGGGGATTGGGGACACCCAGGAGGTGCCATGTGGATGGCAGTGAGGACTGGGGCATCCAGGAGGTGCCGTGGGGATGGTGATGGGGACTGGGGACATACAGGAGGTGCTGTGGGGGTGTGATGGGGATTGGGGACATGCAAGAGGTGCCATGTGGATGGCATTGAGATTTAGGGACACCCAGGAGGTGCCATGGAGATGGTGATGGGGACTGGGGACACCCAGGAGGTGCTGTGGGGATGGCGATGAGGATTGGGGCATCCAGGAGGTGCTGTGGGGGTGTGATGGGGACTGGGGACGTGCAGGAGGTGCTGTGGTGATGGTGATGGGGACTGGGGCATCCAGGAGGTGCTGTGGGGGTGTGATGGGGATTGGGGATGTGCAGGAGGTGCCATGTGGATGGCATTGACAGTTAGGGACACCCAGGAGGTGCTGTGGGGATGGTGATGGGGATTGGGGACGTGCAGGAGGTGCCGTGGGGATGGCATTGAGAGTTAGGGACACTCAGAATGTGCCGTGGAGATGGTGATGGGGACTGGGGACATGCAGGAGGTGCTGTAGGGGTGTGATGGGGATTGGGGACATGCAGGAGGCGCCATGGGGATGGCGATGAGGATTGGGGCATCCAGGAGGTGCTGTGGGGGTGTGATGGGGATTGGGGACATGCAGGAGGTACTATGTGGATGGTAGTGAGGATTTAGGGACACTCAGAAGTGCCATGGAGATGGTGATGGAGACTGGGGACACCCAGGAGGTGCCATGTGGATGGCAGTGAGGATTGGGGCATCCAGGAGGTGCCATGGAGATGGCATTGAGAGTTAGGGACACTCAGAAGGTGCTGTGGGGATGGTGATGGGGATTGGGGCATCCAGGAGGTGCTGTGGGGATGGTGATGGGGATTGGGGACATGCAGGAGGTGCCATGGGGATGGCAGTGAGGATTGGGGCATCCAGGAGGTGCTGTGGGGGTGTGATGGGGACTGGGGATGTGCAGGAGGTGCCATGGAGATGGCATTGAGATTTAGGGACACCTAGGAGGTGTCATGGAGATGGTGATGGGGACTGGGGACACCCAGGAGGTGCCGTGGGGATGGCAGTGAGGATTGGGGCATCCAGGAGGTGCTGTGGGGGTGTGATGGGGATTGGGGACACCCAGGAGGTGCCGTGGGGATGGTGGTGGGGATTGGGGACATGCAGGAGGTGCCATGTGGATGGCATTGAGAGTTAGGGACACTCAGAATGTGCCATGGAGATGGTGATGGGGACTGGGGACACCCAGGAGGTGCCATGTGGATGCCAATGGGGCTGTTTGGGGGCTTTGATGGGTGCAGAGGGGATTTGTACAGGGAAAGGTGCAGCTTGGCTGTCTGTGAGTGCCATGACAACACGGTGCTTCCAAACCCACTGCTGGATGGCAGCACTCAGCACTGGCGTTGCTGTGGCGACCGGTGCCAGCAGGTACCACAGCGTCCCCATGGCAGCGTCCCCATGGCAGCAGGGTGGTACCAGGGCTGTCCCGGTGCCCAGGTTGCTTTGAGCAGTTCTTCCCTATGCAATGTGCCTGGTAGCCTGGCACAGGGATGGGGCTGTTCCAGTAGCCACGTGGGACGCAGTGCCACGAGCAGGGCGGCTCTGCTGGACGTTCTGTCCCCTATCCCTGCTGGCGGTGCCCATTGGGATCACATCCCCGAGGAGGACGGAGATGGGGCTGTCTGTGGGAGAGCACTCAAGAAGACAAATGCACGTTATGATTTGCTTTAAGTGGATTAGCTCAATCGCATGAAATCCCTTTAAGTCTGTGCTGTGGGATGATGCCGGGCTCAGCGGTGCGGGGTCAGGTCACCCCATCCATCCCCTCCTCTTCCTCCTCCCCTCGGTGTCACCACGCCATTCCATCCACGTCCCCAAAGCGTCTCTGAGTGGCATGGAAACGCTCTGGGGTTGTGGGAGCTCTTTTCAGACGGTGCTGCTCTTCTTGCTCCTCCTAATGAGGCCTTTATGATGGGCTGGAGAGCTCTGTGCCTTCATTGCATCGGGGGATCCTTCTTTGTACCGAAAGGGAGCAGGCGGGTGGGTGGGGGGCTCCTGGGGAGGGGGGGGTTTGCACCAAAGGGGGTCCAGCTGGAAGCAGGGTGGATATAAAGAACAGGTTAGTGGTGGAGAGTGGGAACGAGGCAGGAGAACTGCTGCAGAGTGGGGACATGCAGGCAATGGGAACACACAGGGAATGGGGTCACGGAGGGTGTGGGGTCAGGCAGAGAGCAGGGACGTGTCCCCAAGCGATGCTGTGTCCCTGCAGCACGCAGAGGCCCTGAGTGCTGGCCCAGCGTGACAGCAGGACCCTCGTGCCCACCCGCAGCCACGTGCACACAGGGGAGCAGATGCATCCCCACCTCCCCACCCTGGCAGCCCAGGGGGTTCCGTCCCCTTTCGTGCCCCCCCCCCCCAGGACGGTGGCACTATTTGGGCGCGTTCCCGAGGCTGTGGCATCGCTCCAGGCGCCGTCTCCCCTCCTCCATGTCCCGTCCCCCCCCCCCCCCAACCCCCCCCGGGTGCCACATCCCTCCGGAGGCAGCGAGTCTCTTAGCAACCCTCACCCCGCCGCTGCCTGCGGTGCTGCCTGCGGTGCTGCGCTGCCCGCGGCCGGCACACGTGTGCGTGCACGTGCGTGCAGCCCGCTCCCCTCCTGCGTTTTGCACCCGGGGGGGGGTTGCATTTTCCACCGGGGTTGTTTCCATTTTGTACCTGTGGGTGGTTGCATCTCGCACCGGATTTGTTTCCATTTTGCACTGGAGGGAGCGGTTGCGTTTTTTACCTGGGATGTTTTCAGTTTGCACTAATAGCAGTTGCATTTTGCACTGGTGGGGTTTGCATTTTGCATCAGGGGTACTTGCATTTTTCACCAGGAACACCTGCATTTTGCATTTTGCACCAGGGATGCTTGCTTTATGAACCAGTAGCAGTTGCATTTTGCACCGGTGGGCTTTGCATTTTGCACTGGTTGGCTTTGCATTTTGCACCAGGGGTGCTTGCATTTTGCACTGGGGGCACTTGCTTTTTGCACCGGTGGGCTTTGCATTTTGCACTGGAGGCACTTCCATTTTGCACTGGTTGGCTTTGCATTTCATACTGGTGGGCTTTGCATTTTGCAC
The DNA here is from genome assembly GCF_023343835.1 of Lagopus muta. NCBI lineage: Eukaryota > Metazoa > Chordata > Aves > Galliformes > Phasianidae > Lagopus > Lagopus muta. The sequence continues at coordinate 1,813,199 of NC_064461.1, forward strand.
CAGGGGTGCTTGCATTTTGTACCGGTGGGCTTTGCATTTTGCACAAAGGGCAATTGCATTTTGTACCAGTGGGCTTTGCATTTTGCACTGGGGGCACTTCCATTTTGCACTGCTTGGCTTTGCATTTTGCATCAAGGGTGCTTGCATTTTGTACTGGTTGGCTTTGCATTTTGCACTGGTTGGCTTTGCATTTTGCACCGGTGGGCTTTGCATTTTGCACTGGTGGGCTTTGCGTTTTGCACCGAGGGCGCTTGCATTTTGCACCGGTAGGCTTTGCATTTTGCACCAGGGACATTTGCTTTTTGCACCGGTAGCAGTTGCATTTTGCACCGGCGGGCTTTGCATTTCACACCAGGGATGCTTTGCATTTTGCACTGGCTGTTTGCACGCTGGACTTCCTCCCCTCTCCCAAACCCACAGCCAAGCACGTGCTGCTGCTGCTGCGTCCTCGTGCCTCGACGCTCCGCTCCCAGCCGGGGTGATGCTCTTTCCGGGGAGCGCAGACGAGGGGGGTGACAGAAAGCAGCTCTTGGGTCTAAACAATTGCATCAGCCCTTGGCGAGTGCAGCCGCCCCTCTTCCTGCTCACGCCGTGCTGGTGCCAGCTGCTCCTGTTTATGAGCTCCGAGCGCTTCTGGGAAGGGAAAGCAATGCTCCATCCGGGGGCTCTGCGGCCCTTCGTTCGCGTCCTGTTTGCACCACGAGTCCTTTGGGGGCTGTGGGGTGGGCGCGTGCGTGGATGGTGAGGGGGTTTGGGGGTGTTTGGTGCAGGGGAGAGGGTGAAAATGTCCCAGATTTGGAGGGGGATCCGTTGCAGGGTCGTGGTGTGGCCTTGCTCTGCAGCTCTGCGCTGATCCGTTGGGGTCTCCGGTTACTTGGCGGGGGGGGGGGGGGGGGGATGGGGAGAAAAACAAAATGCAGAAAGAGGAGAAAACCCAACTGTTGGGCGAGTTACGAGCTGCGAGGCTTGGATGAATCGATTCGCAGGGAATTGCCAACAGCTCCATCTGTTTTTCCTCTAATGATTTCGCGAGGAGGCTGAGAGGAACCTGCTGCGGAGGGGGGGGATGAAGGAGGCAGGGCTCAGCAGTGGGGGGGGTGGGGGCTGTGGGGTGCAGTGCCCACCCAGGGGGGCTTCAGGGGGGGCTCCTGATCCTATAGAGGAGGAAGAAGGGCTGTGGGATTTGATGGGGCTGCTTGGGGGTTTGCAGCATCCCTGGATCTGGGGGTGCTCTGCGGGTGCCCCAGTCAGGAGCTGCTGTGAGATGGGAGGACAGAAGCTGAAGGAGCACGTGGACATGGGGGGGGATGGGGTCCCCCCTTTGTGGGGCTGGTGGTTCTCAGAGTGGGGGGCTTGGGGTTGCTTCAAGCAAAGCTCCTGCTGAGTGCATCCTCCCTTTGCACCGTGCTGCCATCCCTGTGGGTCCCGTTGGTGCTGCTCAGCCCTGTGACTGTGAGTTCTGTGTGTCCCAACCCCATGGGTCTGGGGGGGGGGGGGGGGGCTCCTGTCCACCCCCACCCACCCTCCTGCAGCCCCACGTCTGTTTCTGCCATCAGCCATGTGGCACTGGGGGGGGGCTTGGGAAGGGGGGGGAAACCACACCATGGTGACAGTTCTGACCAAAAGCAGAAGCCCCAACTGTTGGATTTTTGGGTTTTTTTTTCCTTTGATTTTTTGGGGGGCTGGAAATGGTGCAATCTGTGTGGGTTTGGGGCGTCCCTCTGCGTCGTTCATCTTCATCCCCTTTGCTTCGCACAATGCAGGAAGAACCCCAGGCCCGGTCTCTTTTGGGATCATCCCCTGTGCCAGCGCTCCCCAAGGTCCCCAAGTGCTGCCCCAACCCCATTCCCAGCTGTGACACTCACACTTTTGTGTCCCCCCCCATGCACACACAGGTACCACGACCAGCAGGACGTGACCAGCAACTTCCTGGGTGCCATGTGGCTCATCTCCATCACCTTCCTCTCCATCGGGTACGGGGACATGGTGCCGCACACCTACTGTGGGAAGGGGGTCTGTCTGCTCACCGGCATCATGGTAAGCACCGGGATGGGGCAGTGGGGTGCTTTAGGGACCAGTGCTCTGTCTGAGCATTGAGGTTTTGCAGCCTGAGAGCCGCCGGAGCTTTCCTTGCTGTTGGTTTGCTGGGTTTGGGGTGAATTTTGGTTTGAAGGAAGGGCCGGGCAGCCCATAGCTGCGTGGTGATGGCCTTGTCCTAAGGAAGCAGCAGATGTGGGGACCAGCAGCCCTGCACATCCCTTGGCCGCCGGTCTGACTTCCATCACACCGAGTGATCCCAACTGCTGCAGCATCCCATGGGGAGCGGGGACAGCTGGGAGAGCTCCCACCCACGGCACTGACCTGCAGGACCCCATCTACCTGCTCCAAGGGGCTGTGAACCGGCCTGGCTTGCACTGCTGTGCAGCTGGGGACGGCTGCTCCGTGGCTTTGCACTGCTGTCCCCATCCTCTGCAGCACGTGGCATTGCTATGACCGAAAAATGCACATTTGGGGGGGAGGTCCTGGGGCTCCCACCTCACCGGCAGATGTTGTGAACCGTGATACCGTGCAACATCCTGGCAGTGGGACAGGGGGACCCCTGGGCTGAGGACCCCCCCCCTATGCCACCCTGCCAAGCGATAGCAGCGCGCTGGGGCTCCCCAAAAAGCGGCGTTAGGGTGGCTGTGCTGCTGGCAGAGGGAAGGGTGATGAAAGCTGAGAGTGCATGCTGGGAGCTGCGGGGATGCGAAAGGACTCGGCTCAGCCCATGATGTTAATTAATGACTCTTTAATAAATAAAGGATTGCGTGCCAGGGTCACGGGCCTCTGCCAGAGCTGCGGGGAGGGGGAGCGGGCAGAGCCAGGTGGCACAGAGCCCTGGAGGAGCGGGGTCCCCTGCCTGGCACCTTCCGTTCCCAAACGCGCACCGGATCTGGTGCTCATTGCCAAGACGAAGCCACGCCAGCTGCCGCTGCCTATGGGCAAATGGGGGTCCGGCCCCGTCCCATCACTGCTCCTCTGTGGGTTCTCAGTATCTCCCTTCTGCCTGGATTCCCCGTGGGTTCCCTGCCCCATGGGGACACGTGGTGCCAGAGGGCACCGATGGGCACCTCTGATGTCGTCAGTCAGCCTTGTTAATTGCTGGGAGCTCTGGCAGCTCCTCAAGGCCACGGTGGGAGGCCGAATAATGCTGTAAACTTGGATTAAACTGGGTTGCCCACGTCAAGATGGCGGGGTTTGTGCAACCTTTGGGTGGGGGCTGGAGGGGCGTGCGGTGCATCCAGTGATCGGGGTTTGCATGTGGTTCCTTGATCCTCGGGGTGGGAATAGAGGGGGTGCAGGTGAGCCCCATCCTGACCCCCTGCCCCACAGCTCCCCCCAACCCCCCATAACTGACCCTGTGACCCCTACACAACCCACACCTGACCAGGCCGAGTGACTTCCCCCTGTTCCCCCATCCTGCTGTCCCTGCAGGGCGCCGGCTGCACGGCCCTGGTGGTGGCTGTGGTGGCCCGAAAGCTGGAGCTCACCAAAGCTGAGAAGCACGTTCACAACTTCATGATGGACACGCAGCTGACCAAGAGGGTAAGGGCAAAGGGAAGGGCTCTGGGGGGGGCAGGGATGGTGCAGCATCCCTGGGGTCCCATTGGAGCTGAACGCAAAGCATGCTGAAGCATTAGGGTAAAAGCAAAGAGCGTCGGCCCTCTGCTTTGCTTTGCAGCTCTTTGTGAAATGCAGAGAGTGCAGCCGCACCCAGGGCAGGAAATGCACATATTTTCTCCTTCCCTCGGAGGAGATGGACCGTCTTCTCTGGTGGAACATGAGCTCACTCGTCTCAGGATTGGGGTTCCGGTGATTCAGCAGCTCCGTGCTGCAGATGAGGGCTGTGCTGTGGTACTGCTGTGTGCTCCATCCCAGTGGGGCACCCTGGAGCCGTGTGGGTCTGTGGGTGCTGTCCCACACCCCAGCATGGCACCGGGGTGGGGATGGGGCTGTGGGACACCCAGGTCACATCCAATGTGAGCAAAGCACAGAGCAGCATCAGGGTTTCAAGTTTAAGCATCTCCTTGCAGAATAGCCCCGCTTCCCCCAGGGAGCTAAATCCCAAACTGGCTCCATTTGCGCCATGCATCGATGTCACTTCAGGTGACACAGGTGGCACAAGGTCATCATGTCCTTGGCCACATCTGGGCTCACAGGAGAAGAGCTCTGCTTGCAACCCAGCAGTGCTGGAGGGCTGGAGGGGCTCCCAGCGCCCGTTTGAGGTCACTTTTGGCACAAGGGATGGACGGAGTGAGGGGCAATGCAGGCGGGTTGGGGACCACAGGGGCACTGAGCCCTCATCCAGCTCCATGGGGTGCAGATGGGGCATCCGCTGAGGGCAAAGTGGTTCAGGAGCCTCATGGCTGGAGCACATTTCCCCAAAGCATCAGAGAGGGATGGGGATGGGGATGGGGATGGGGATGGGGTGGTGATGGAGTGGGGATGGGGATGAGGATGGGGCAGGGGTGGTGATGGAGTGGGGATGGGGATGGGGATGGGGATGGGGATGGGGATGGGGATGAGGTGGTGATAGAGTGGGGATGGGGATGGGGTGGGGATGGGGATGGGGATGGGGTGGGGATGGAGATGGGGATGGGGATGGGGATGGGGATACAGCAGGGCCAGGGCCATTGCTCTGCCTGCAGCACTCCATCCCTGCCTTGCATGACCCCACGCACGTCCCATCAGGCACATGAAGCTCCCAGCTGGGACAATTCAGGTCCTGTGATCCCAACCAGCAGCGCCCAGCGGGGCCGGAGCGCTGTTTCCATGCAATAATTCGTCCCACGCGCTGCAGCAGATGGGGCTGCTGACCCGATGCCCTTCTCTTACAGATCAAGAACGCAGCGGCCAACGTCCTGCGGGAGACGTGGCTCATCTACAAGCACACCAAGCTGCTGAAAAAGATCGACCACGCCAAAGTCCGGAAGCACCAGAGGAAATTCCTACAAGCCATTCACCAGTAAGTGGGGAGCCGTGGGGTGCTGCGATGGGGGGAGGGGGCTCTGAGCCTGGGGAGGGGGCCCTTTGGGATCCCACAGCGACTGGGAGAGCTGAGGATAGGGAGGGGATCCCTCTGATATCCCACTGTGATGGGGAGAGCTGAGCCTGGGGAGAGGGGCCCACTGGGATCCCACAGCAATTGGGAGAGCTGAGACTGGGGAGGGGGTCTGTCTGATATCCCAAAGTGAGGAAGAGGGCTGAACCTGGAAAGGGGGGCCCTCTGGAATCTCATGGTGATGAAGAGGGCAGGGCCTTGGGAGGGTCCTCTGTGATCCCATGGCAATGAGGAGTGCTGAGCCTGGGGAGGGGGCCCTTTGGGATCCCACAGCGACTGGGAGAGCTGAGGATAGGGAGGGGATCCCTCTGATATCCCACTGTGATGGGGAGAGCTGAGCCTGGGGAGGGGGGTCCCTCTGTGATCCCATGGCAATGAGGAGGGCTGAGCCTGGGGAGGGGGTCCTTCTGTGATCCTATGGCAATGAAGAGGGCTGAGCATGGGGACGAGGTCCCTCTGTGATCCCATGGCAATGAGGAGGGCTGAGCATGGGGACGAGGTCCCTCTCTGATCCCATGGCAATGAGGAGGGCTGAGCATGGGGACGAGGTCCCTCTGTGATCCCATGGCAATGAGGAGGGCTGAGCCTGGGGAGGGGGTCCCTGTGTGATCCCATGGCAATGAAGAGGGCTGAGCCTGGGGACGAGGTCCCTCTGTGATCCCATGGCAATGAGGAGGGCTGAGCCTGGGGAGGGGGTCCCTGTGTGATCCCATGGCAATGAAGAGGGCTGAGCCTGGGGACGAGGTCCCTCTGTGATCCCATGGCAATGAGGAGGGCTGAGCATGGGGAGGGGGTCTCAGCCCATCCACAGGATGGCTCTCCATTTCCTAGTAATGGGAAGGGGTCTCTGCAGCGTTTTGTAGTTGGGAAGAGTGGTGCGTGGCGTTGCTCTCCCCCTCCCCAGGTTGCGCAGCGTGAAGATGGAGCAGCGGAAGCTGAGCGACCAGGCCAACACGCTGGTCGACCTCTCGAAGGCAAGTCCTCCCATAACCCCATGGCCTCGTGTTCCTCTTCCCTTGGAACATCCGAGGCAGAACCTGGCTGACCGCGGTGCTCCGGCTCCTGAGCTGTCAGTGTGAACATCTCACAGCCCCTGCATGTAGAACAGAGCGCACCATGAGCGGGGACGGGGGGGTCACCCCATTTCCATTAGAGCTCTGCATTTACCGCCCCATAGGAACGCTGCACGGCCCAGCTGGGGATGCTCAGGGCTCAGCAGCCCCCAGGTTTCATCATTCCCATCTCCTCACAGCGGAAATCAGGCGCGCCAAGCGCCGGTCCCAGCACAGGGGGGTCAGATGTGCGCCGGGTGTGCGGTGTCTGCTGTGCTGTGCTGCATCCCAGTGCGCCCACCCCTCATCCTGGGCTGGTGCAGAGGGGTTTGGGAGGGGGGGGGGGGGGCAGCTGGCTTTGCTGGTAGGAAGGAGTTAAAGCAATGGGGATTATCTGGAGTGCGGCTCCCAGATGGCCAAGCATCCTCTGGGGCCCCATCCCCACCAGCTGGCTGCAACCAGTTCCCTCCATGCTCTGCTATGGGGGCAGCTCTGTCCCAGGGGCTCTGAGGGAGCTTAGCAATGGGGCTGGAGTGGGTGAAAGCGGCCTGGGAGCCGCACAGAAGAGCCCAACTAATAATTTTGCTGGGGCGCAGATGGGAGCAGAGGCTGCAGAGTGTTGCAAAGCTGCAGCAGCCCCTCTGTGAGCCACTCTGCTGATGTGTGAGGCTGAAGGCTCCATGCAGGGCATGAGCTGGCAGCACTGCTGCACGGCTGTCCCTGTCCTCATCCCCTCCACTTGCTCTTACTTCAGCATTGTGCTGAGCTCGCAGAGCCCCAGGGCTGCCTGATGAGAGCTGACAGCAGCAGGCTCTGAGTTGCAGAGCAGGCGAAACCTCTGGGTTGCAGAGCGGGTGAAACCTCCGGCTGCGAGGAGAACTTCTGCTCAGGAGCAGAACTTTCAGCCTCAGGAAGGGTCGGGGGGCTGCGCAGCTGCACGAGGTGAGGTGGGGGCTGACAGGGAATCACTGATCCGACCCCTCTCCTTCCCTCTGTAGATGCAGAACGTGATGTACGACCTCATCACCGAGCTCAACGACCGCAGCGAGGACCTGGAGAAGCAGCTGGGCAGCCTGGAATCCAAACTGGAGCAGCTGAGCGCCAGCTTCAACTCACTGCCTCTGCTGCTGGCCGACATGCTGCGCCAGCAGCACCAGCGCCTGCTCGCCGCCGTGGTGGAGGCTCGGGCCGTTGCCGTGCCTGCCGGCACCCCGCAGACCCCTCTATCCGAGAGCCCCATCGGGGTCAGCTCCACCTCCTTCCCCACCCCGTACACCAGCTCCAGCAGCTGCTAAAAGCGCAGAGCAAAGCCCCCTCCTGGCGCTCCGTGGACACGGGGAGAGCTGGCGGCGGCCCCGAGGACTCGGCGTTCCCTCTGGGAACGGCGTTGGAGCGGTGATGCCTTGGGATGGACATCTCCCCCCTTCTCCCCTGTCCCCCAGACCCGCTCCCTTTCCTCCCCCCCCCCCCCCCGTTTCGGTGCCTCTACTCGTGGTGAAGGAAGGGGACGGAGGCGACGCTTCGCGCCGCGGCGCTCGGTGGAGGACAGGAATCCACGCTCAATCTCAGGTCTTCACATTGAAAACAAAACAAAACGAACACAAACCAGTCGGAAGCACTGAAGCGACGGAGACACCGGAGGGAGAATTGCACCGTGTGGAGCTCGGGGCTACGGGGGGGCACAAGGCTGCTCACCCCCAACCCCTGCCAGTGCGTTCCCCTCCTCCTGACCTTGGAGTTCTTGCACAGCTCTGCCCTGAGATGTCCGTGCTCCGTCCCGTCTCCTTGCCAAGACACCAACACGTTCCCCTCGCTCTGTTCCAGGGTAGGTGGTGGGCTCCGAGCTGACCGGGGGTTCTCTCTGCAGCACCGGTGCTCTCCGTTGGGGCAGAACCAGCTCTTCGTTTTGGCTCATTGGAGTCTCGAGCAATGCTTAATACAGGTGGGGACGGCCCCACCGCTGCCCCCCACCCCATCCGGAGGTCTCCAAACCCCGGAACACCCCTGAGGTCGGGGAAGGCACCGGGCGCAGCTCCGACCCCGATGCCGCAGACGATGCTCAGTGTGGGACGCTTCATCTGTTTAAAACCACCCCCACCCCACACCGCTCCTGCTGGGGGTCAGCAGCACCGGGGAGCGAAGATCCCTGTTCTGCTGTCACCGTGTCCCCTTCTCGTGTCACCCCACAGCAGTTTGGGGTTCTGCCCGGTCCCTGCGCTGCCCCCGCTTTGGGGACGGCGTTTGCTGCTTTCATTGAAAACACGGCAGAGGATATTTATATATTTTTAAACAGATGAAGTCAGCGTGTAATTACTCCGTGATATTAATTACACATCACCCGGCAGTGTCAGTAATTGTAATCAAAAGCCACTGTGTTACTCCAGGTATACTCAGCCTGTAATCTTCTCCTTCGTAACTCTTTCGCTCCCGTCAGTAACGCTGCGTTCCGTGCGCACGTAGGCAGGGGTGGATCGGCCCCAGTGCAGAGGAATTGCTGTGCAAAACCCCACTCCCTGCTGCTGGAAGGTATCTTACTCCTTGTGCCCCGCAATTAAAGCTGCACAGGAAACAAGCAGCGGTTACGAGGCGCTCTCCTCCCTCCCCCTCTCCTCCAGCCCTGCCATTGGCACATGGCAGAGGAGGAGGAGGAGGAGGAGGAAGGCTCCTCCAGAGGAGCTGCAAAATGCGCTCCCGGTGCTGCAGAGGTGGTGCTGTGAAGCCTGTTGGTAGCACGGTAACAGCCCCGGTTGTTCTTGTCGCATGGTTTGCATTCAGGGAGCACAGAGCTCACTGCCAGCGTTTTCTATTCCTTGGCCAGCAGCGCATCTTCAGCTTCTGGAAAGGAGCTGCCCTTCCCCTGCACGAAGATCTTGTCATTAGTTTAATTGCTGGGCGGGCAGGGCTGATGGGAGCGTGTCACTGCCTCGGCAGCGCGCCAGCGCCGGCTCTCAGCATTGCTGCCAGTCCCTGTGCCTCCAGGTAACCACCCCTCACCTCCCCGCTCCTCAGATGGGGTGAAGAGGAGATGCCCATCTTCCCATCTTCCCAAGGAGATTTCGAGCACGGCAATGGAGGAAGCCTTGTGAACGCCAAGGATGAGCCTAAAATACAGAATCTCCACTGGCCGCGGGCAGCCAGCAGAGAAAAACATTTCCACGCCTCTCCTGTGGTTTGTGTAGGAACAAAGCGCCGTGCAGCAATGCGTTGCGGGGCTGAAGGAAGTATTGATGGCTGGGAATCGATATCTCCAGCGGGAACCTCCTCACGGGCTGGTAATCAAGTCTGAGAAAGCAACAAGAGTAGGACAAGAGGAGGAAGTGCCAGCTGGGCCGTGAAGTGACAGAGCGGTGATGAGAGCTTCAGCATTGCCACCAGCGCAGGAGCACCTCGTCCTTGGGCAGAGCTGCTGCTTCCTCATGGCACCGCTGCAGCCCACGGCCCTGTGCCCTCCATCGCATGCTCTGAGCTCAGAGTTTGCACGTGGCACCCCCAGCTCTGCACCTCACACCCTGTGGACCCCCATCCTCACACAGCCCGGCAGTCCCTGTGCCCAGCACCCCACACCTCATGCACCTTGCAGCCATGCACCTTGCAGCCATGCACCTTGAATCCCGCAGCCCGCATCCATGCACCCTTCATCCCTTGCATCCTATATCCTTCATTCCATAAACCCTACACCCTTCATCCCATGCATACTTCATCCCTTGAACCCTAAACGGTGTGTGCGTCCGTGCGCCCTACACTCTTCATTCCCCACAAACGACACCCCACATCCTATTCACCCTTCATTCCATTCACCCTAATTCTCATGCACCCTTCATCCAATGTGCTCTAAACCCTCCATCCCACGCACCCTTCATCCAATGCACTCCACCCTCCATCCCATGTACCCTTACTCCCATGCACCCTTCATCCCTTGTACCCAACACCCTCCATCCAATGCACCCTCCATCCAATGCACTCAACCCTCCATCCTATGTACCCCTATTCCCACGCACCCTTCATCCCTCATATCCTACACCCCACATCCCATGCACCCTGCATCCATCCTACGCACCCTGCATCCATCCAGCGCTCTACACCCTCCATCCTATACATCCTTATTCCTTTATCCCTCATACCCTACACCCTCCATCTCGTGCACCTCCATCCAATGCTCTGCACCCTCATCCTCCACTCCATCCCCACCCGCTGCCGGTTCAGCACCGCGGACAGCGCCGCGCCGGTTCCGGTGTCGGTTCCGGTGTCTGTCCCGGTTGCCACGTGGGCACTGAGCCCACCACACACCGACAGATGAGAGGGGAGCTCTCCTGCTCTCCTTTCCCCTGAGCTCCGAGCACCGAAGCGAGCAGGGAGGAGAGCTGGGACCAACGGGAGCCGTGCAGGAAAAGCACAAGAACCAAACAACAGCATCGTCTCGAAAACCCAAAGAGATGCCGACCTCTCACCGGGAAGCAGCCCTCAGACCCCCGCACCGGCTCAGCCCACCCCCCCCATTTTGCAAAGCGAGACGACCACCCCGCCTCTCAGCACTCCAGCTGCTATCCCAGGTGAGGCGAGCTCAACCCGACGCCCTCCATACCCACCCACTGCCTCCTGCAGCGCAGCCTCGGTTTTCCCCTCTGCGAACCTCTTGCACCGCCTGCAAGGAAACGTCCTAAAAACGCCAGAAAAAAAAAAAAAAAAAAAAAAAAAAAAAGGAAAAAATAATTAAAAAAAAAAATACGACGTCCTCTTTGCAAACCCACAGACTGAAAACGCTTCTGTCCAGACTGAAGGAGGCTTCCGCACGGGTTTGCACCTTGCCTCTGTACTGCTCGCTTCTTTTTTTAACGATAGGGGAAAGCATAATAGTTTATTTTAACTATGAAATATATTGCTATATTACAAAGGTTATTGTAACTTTCAATTATGGTTTTGTACCCGACCTGTTGTCGGCAGGCAGCGACGCCCGCCTGCTGCCCATGTCTGTTTCTGAGTACAGTCACTGCGGGGCCGGGGCTGGAGGGAGCTCCCAGCACAACCCCCATCCCGATCCCTTCCATCCCAAGGCGTTAATCCCCGCTGGGATCCTAAATTTGTGTAGCACCGGGGCTTTGCTTTTCGCTTTTCTCAGCCTCCTGAAAGCCATTCCTTCTCCTGGTCCCGTTCAGCCGCGGGATGGAGGCTTTGGGGACGGAGCAGTGCAGGGCGCATCGCTTCTCCCTCGCTTTCGGACTTCAACAACCCAACCGTTTGGCTCAGAGCAGCCACACCGGCGCAGTGCGGTGCTCTCCAAGTTCAGGGATCACCCATCCATCCTCCTCCTCCTCCTGTTTGGGGCAGGAGGGCTGTGGGGTCCCACTCTCTTCTTCCTCTCAGGTCAACGTGTCCCCAGCTCGGGGACGAGGGCATCCCCACATCCCCACTGGTGGCAGGTAAGGATTTGGCACGGGGAGGCCGTGGGGTGCCTGGAGGTTTTGCTTCCTTCCATCTCAGGCTGTGCTTGTGTAGGACGGAGAGGCAGCCCCAAATTTAGGAGAGGGACGTGGTGAGGTTGCAGGGATTGTCCCAGCTCAGCCTTGCCATTCTCAGTGCGCACTTGGGGGGCATCTCAGCACCGTGTGCAGGACGAGGTCTGTAGGGAAATAGTCTTAAACCCCCCTGTGCAGCCCTGCTCTGTGCTCCTGGCCGCTTCCTTCCGTGTGGAGCAGCAGCCAGGGTTGAGCATGGCACCTGGGACCAATTCCTGCTGCCTTCCTCCAGCACAGCAAAATCCCTTACGCAGCTCCTCTATCCCCCCCCCCATCCCCATAGCGCTGTCACTGTTCTCAGTTATCACTATCAGAGCCCATGAACGCACCCGGAGCTGCAGGTTGGAGAGCTCAGAGGGCTCCTTGCAGGGCTGAAGCCCCCCCAGCAGCTCCAGCTGCCCCCCATTGAGCCCAGCTCGGGGGGTTCCTGGGGTTTGTGGCCAGGCTGGAGGAGAAGGGCTGGCTCCTTTCCTTGTGAGCGGTGGTGAGGGCATTGCTGACCCCCTTCTGCTGGGGCTGAGGTCTGTAGGGTGCTTGGAGCCCTTGTGCTCCTCCTGTCCCCAGCCATCTCACAGCCCTGTGACCCCCAGGTAGGTGTGCTGGGGTATCTCCTTTGGGGGTGGGGGGGATGCTGCTGCTCCTGCTGCTGCTGCTGCTGCTGCTGGGGGACTTTGCTCTGCTTCCTGCCCCCATCTTCTCCCCACTCAGTTCCCTAAGGGCTGCAGGGAGGATTTAACATGGGGAAGCCCTACTGCTCGGGGGGTTCTTGCTTTTCCCTGGATGAGCCCCATCTGTGCCCCATTTCCTGAGCAAAGGGCAGCTCTGCAGCCCCCAGGATGCGCTCTTCTCCGCCTCCTGCCCGAATCGTTCCTCCCCTGCACTGCACAACCCAACGTGGCCCTATAGAGCTGCTTGGGGCTGCGGTGAGGATCCGGCCCCACACTCCTCCCAATCTGCGCATGGCCCTGAAGAGGGGAAGGGAACGGGCCCTGCCCGTCCCAGCAGCATTGCCATAAACCGAGCTGTACCCAGAAACAGGCGCGTTTTAAACTATGGCTTTAACCTGTTCACTGTAAAAAGTGCCTTGGACTTTAATCTGAAGAGGTCAGTATCTATAAATATTTACCTGTGCGGGTGTGTAAGTATGCAGATCTCGATGTATAGTTACACACGCAAATATATGACATATACGTACCTACATAAACGCTTCAGACCCCTCTGTTCTGCTGGTCCTTGGAGCTCTGTTCTGGGTGTTGGATGGGAGCTGTGTTGGCAGGGAACCGTTGCGATGCTCAGGGTGGTCGTGCTGTGGGTGCACTGGCATTGGGGTGCTGCCTCTGAGGGGTGCAGGTGGTGGAGCAGCCCCTCACCGGGGGGGTGCTGAGCTCCCTGCATCCCAAGGAATGGCTTTGTGTCCCTCGGGGTCTGTGCTGGGCTCTTGTGGTCCCTATATGAGCTTTAGGAAGACCCCGCAAAGAGAAACTTTCCTTGCTGACATGCAGACATAGGGAAGGATGAGGACAGTGGCACCAGCGCTGGTTTTCCAGTGGCTGCTGCCATCGCTGCCTTTGTTGGTGGGGAGGAGGGGGGGGATGAGGCCTCCCTGAGCTGCAGTAGCAGGCTTTCTGCTTGGGATGGCTCTGCTGTGCCAGCAGCCCACCTGCACGAGGCTTCTTGTGCTGAATGAGAGCCCCTCTCCTTTGGCACTGTGCTGATGCACGCATTTTTTCCCTCCTCTTGAGCCCAGTGCGACCAGAGCTGCTCCCAAAGCTCAGCCATTGGATGGGTCACCTCTCACCAAAGAGACAGAATCTGGCTGGGATGTGGGGCAGAGCCTCGACGGAGCCCAGGCGCTGTGCTCTGAGCTTTGGCTCATGGTTTAACACCCCTTCCTTTCTCTCCCCCCCCCCAAAAAAAAACCCAACCAACCCAGATGCAGCCCCACACCCGCAGAGGAAGGATGGGGTGACATGCAGCGATGGCACCGTGACAAATCACTCAGTCAAGCATTGCTTTGAGCCAAAGCTGCCAACTTTCAAACCACCTCCAGCGTTCCGAGGGGCTCTCAGAGGGCTGATTAATGCCACGCCAGCTCCATTTCCCAAATTAGTGTCTTAGCAGTGCAGAGCCCCGTGCCACGAGTGCAGCTGTGCGCTGGTGCTGCCCGCGGAGACGGGAGGGATTCGTTTAATCTCTGCGTGCGGCACCAAATCTGCATTTATTAATGGTCGGGATTAAGGCAGGAGGCAGAGCTGTGTGTCCCCATGTCCTCTGCCTCCCAGCCCCATGGAGGTGGTGGTGGTGAATGAAGCGCGCTCGGAAGGAGGAAAAATCAAGAGGAATCAATGCTGTTAAGCGCTGCGCTCTGCAGTTGCTTGAAAAGCAGATGGAGGTTCTTAAGAACAGTGGGGAACTGCTGGCCCGCACCTGAGGAGGGGAAAACCGTGGGCACGCTGCCATAGGCCTGAATCGATGCCTGCTGGGAATGTGGGAGCAGCTCCCAGGGCTCGGGATTGCAGCAGGGCTGCTTTCCTTGTGCTCCCATTTCCCATCTCGGGGGTGGGGAGCAGAGCAGCCCCGCGGGGGGGGGGGGGTTCTGCCCTGGGCGTCACAGCGCAGCTCAGGGCCGTCTCCTGCTGTTATTTCCATCTCTCACAGGCTCGTTTCACCGAGATAAAAGCAAGGCTGCTAATTTCATCCCCTGCCGGGGCTGTTAGTTACCACTAATTATCCACACGGCGGTGTGAGGTCTGCAGAGCAGATCGCGCCTCGGAGAGGTCTGGGCAGCGTCAGTGGAGAGCTCAGCAATGCCGTGGCTCGGCTGCTTTGCGCCCCATGCCCAGCACTGCGGGGCTGCGTGCGACGGCTCCTGTGCTCCCCACAGCTGCTGTGTGCTGATATCTCCCTACCCGGCTTGCAGTGTTTGCACAGAGCTTCCTTTTCTCTCCCCGACGTGCCTGCAATCCCCATGAGGGCGCACGGAGGATGCATCTGCATGAGGAGATGCCAGGAGCAGCTATCGTCGCTTCCCAGCGCCGGCTGCTCGCACAGTGAGAAGGGTTCCTCAGCAGGAATCAGCTGTAAAAAAGCGGTGGTAAATGACACTTTGCCGTGCCATGGGTATTTCTGGGTTTCCTGCTGGGTTTCCCGTGCTGCAGTGGTGGAGGTGCTGTGGGGGGGGGGGCTTTGCTGCACTCCCCCCCCCCCAAGTCCCTAGAAAAGCGATCCCTCCTCCACAGCAGTGCTCTGTGCATTCCTGGATCTCATGCAGGGGGACAGAATGCGATAGAAGGGTTCAGAGGGAGGAAACCCCTTCCAAGTGGTATTTTGGGAGCACTGGACCGTGCAGGGTTTGGGGTCGCTGCTCCAGCACAGGGCCTGGATGGCTTTACTTGTACCAAAAATCGGTTGGGAGCAACAGGTTGCGTATTAATGAAAGAGGAATCAATTAGGCTGCGAGCTGCTCAGCCACCTGGTGCTGCTGACTATTTTTTCCCCCTCCTTTTCTTTCTCCTTAACGCTCTGCTGCTGCCTCTGGGGAAGTCATGAAAGAAGCGAGGCACGTTCCAGCTTCTCGCTTGCTTTTAGATTAAAAAAAAAAACGCCTTTTGTGGGGAAATCTGTGCGGAGCATCCAATTAAAGAGCCGTCCCCGTGCCATCCATCAGCACTGGGCTGCGGCTCGGCTGTCAGCCGCTTTGTGCTGCGCCAACAGAACCATTTGCAGCGATCAGAGGGGGGGGAAAGCAGAGAAAAGGTGTGAGGGGATGCTGTGGGAGG
Organism: Lagopus muta; assembly: GCF_023343835.1. NCBI lineage: Eukaryota > Metazoa > Chordata > Aves > Galliformes > Phasianidae > Lagopus > Lagopus muta. Next base: position 1,828,644 of record NC_064461.1, read on the forward strand.
CGCAGAGGAGCTCAGTGCGATGGAAGCACTTCGGAGATCTGACTGCAGCCGGCTTCCCGTTGCAGCCTCGGTGCTCGGCAGCCCCGTAAACGCACAAAAAGAGGGGCTGAGCGCTGCCCTTCCATTGCAGAGTGCTGACCCTGGGGAAAATAGCAGGGGGGTGGGGGGAAATCAGGCCTGCCGTTGTGTCCTGGGGTAAAAGGGGAGCCCTGAGATGGGGGGAGGGGGGGGGGGTTCAGCCTCCAGGATGCCTTTCAGCCTTTGGGTTGGGGCTGTGCCCAGCTGGGAATTGCAAAATCCCTTCGATTTGGCTGAGCACACAGCAAAGCTCTCTCTCTCTCTCTCTCTCTGCAAAATCAGATTTAATATTAAATGCAAAAGGGGGTGGCAAAGGGCAGGAGGGAACCTGGGCTGGATGGCACCGTAAAGGTTACAGAACAGAATGTTAATGCTGTCTGTCAGGAAGCTCCCTGCAAGCTGGCAGTGGGAAAGCTCACTGATGTGACTGATGAGCTGCCTGGGAGCTGCTGCCTTCATTCAGAGCAGCACTGGGAGCCCCTTCTCACTGCTCCCCATCCAAGGACTTCCTTCACACACACACAGCCCCCCGGGGGGGTGAAGGCTCTGAGCAGCAGAGCCATGCAAGAACACAGCTCCCTGAGCAACAGCAGCGCAAGGCTGAAGGCCAAGGCGCCCAGCAGACACTGACAGCCATAAAAACGTGACAGATGAGCCCACCAGCAGCCAAGGCGAGGGCTCACGTGGCAGCCTCAGCCATGGGGAACGCTGCTGTTGTCGCAGCCAGCGCCGAGCTGCTCCCTGCTGCTGCAGCTGCACAGTCACTGCGATGCTCCTGCAGCTGTGCCATCCCCACCCACAGCCCCACACGGCACTGGGGAGGCGCAGGGAGAGCCCCCCCCTTCTCACCCCCATCCCCTCCATGCTGTATCAGGATGAGCAATCGCTGCTGATGTCTGCAGAGCAGCCGTGGCAGCTGCTGCTGTGCCATCCGAGCTCGGCTTCACACCTCTGCTGAGCGGTGAGGAGCCTCGAAGGGAATTGCTCATGCAGCGCTGGGTGATGCTGCTGCTTCCCCTGCCTTTGTGTCAGCAGGGATTGCTTCGAAGTGGGAAATCCTATTTGGGAAGCAGCACTGAGCTCGGGGAAGGCAGACCCAGGGCTGGAGCTCTGCGTGCAGCCCTTTGGGGTGCGAGTGTCAGCTGCTCCTTTCCTGCAGGGATGGAGCAAATGGCATTCGTGGTGGTTCTGCAGGTCGAGTGACTGCTTGTTAAAATGGGCCGCCACCAGCACCACCACTGAGGTACCAGTGCTGCAATAAGAATCTATTGGGGGAAAAAAAAACCCAAACAAACCCAAAAAACAACCTTTGGAGGGGAATAGGAGCAGCAGGAGCTGCGGAGATCCAACATGGGGCTCACAGCTTTGCAGCTGCACCCAATGCAGAGCAGCATTGTGGAGGATGCAGGGACTGAACCCCATTCCTTGCAGCACTGCAGGGCTCAACGTTGCACTGCAGGAGCTCAGAGCACAGCCCCGGGCAGCACCTCCGCTCAATTAAAGCTTCCAGTCAGCTGATGGAGGAGAGTAACAAAATGTCCCCGTTGCAATCGAGCCATCGGCTTTTATCTCCCGGTGGGAACAGGCTGATTCAACAGCGAGGAAGCGATATTTCAGCACGTCTCATAAAGCAGCTCTTAAATGAAGCCCGGCGGAACAATGGCCTTCCAGCAGCGGGTCGGGCGGGGGAGCTGTGCCACAATTTATGGCATTTCGTAAGAGGGAGCGGAACAAAGGCGGCACCTGAGGCGCTCGGTGCCTTGGTTCGTGCTGCCATCGTGCGGGGGGGACGAGCTCGGAGTCGGGGGTCCCGCACAGCCTGTGCTGGGTGGGGGGGTACGGAGCAGCACGCCAAGGCTTTCAGCCCCTTATCTCTAAATTAACCCACGGATCGTCCTGATAACAGCTCGGCGGCTCCATCTCTCCCACTGCGTTCCTATGGAGACGAGCTGGAGCTCGCCCAAGTCTCCACGAGTCGTAGAATCATAGAATCCTACAATGGCCTGGGTTGAAAAGGACCACAGTGATCATCAGCTCCAACCCCTTGCTGTGTGCAGGGTCGCCAACCACCACACCAGGCTGCCCAGAAAACCCATAGGGTGGATCCATAGGGTGCCATAGGGACCCACGGGGCACCATAGGGACCCAAAGAATCATTGAATCATAGAATAGCCTGGGTTGAAAAGGAGCACAACGGCCATCAGCTCCAACCCCCTGCTGTGTGCAGGGTCTGCAACCACCACACCAGGCTGCCCAGAGAACCCATAGGGTGCCATAGGGACCTGTAGGGTGCCATAGGGACCCACAGAATCATTGGCTCATAGAATGGCCTGGGTTGCAAAGGAGTACAATGTTCACCTCATTCCAACCCCTTGCTGTGTGCAGGGTCACCAACCACCACTGCAGGCTGCCCTGAGAACCCACGGGGTGCCACAGGGATCCATAGGGAGCCATGAGATCCTACAGTATGCCATAGGGTGCCATAATCAAAGAATCATCAGAGAATCTTGGGATGGCCTGGATTGCAAAGGAGCACAACAGCCATCAGCTCCAACCCTGCTGTGTGCAGGTCACCAACCAGCACTGCAGGCTGCCCAGAGAACTCAAGGGGTGCCACAGGGACCCACAGAATCATAGAATCCTAGGATGCCCTGGGTTGCAAAGGACCATAATGATCATCAGCTCCAACCCTGCTGTGTGCAGGTCTCCAACCAGCAGCCCAGGCTGCCCAGAGCCATATCCAGCCTGGCCTCCAATGCCTGCAGGGCTGGGGCATCCACAGCCTCCTTGGGCAGCCTGTTCCATAGGATGCAGAATGAATGCTGATGGAGGGGCTGTGATTCTCAGGGATGCAAGGCTCCGTTGCTTCAGTTGTTCCACGGTGCAGCCGTGCGGGGATTTGAATCCTCTGCTCTGCCCTAAGAGCTGCAGGGATGAATCACGTTCACGGAGGTTGGGTTATAGGCTGAGAACGATCACCAGCAATTAAAAAAAGAAGAGAAAAAAAAGAGCAGATTGAGGGCTGTGTGTGAAGTGTGAGACGCTGCGTGCCCAGGCTGGCAGCGCCCGACCCTGCAGTGTGTGTGGGGGGGGGGGTTGTGCAATCACGAATCCTCCTAGGAAATGGGAATTGGGGCTGGAGGAGAGGATTTTGTTTTGGAAGACAGGTACATCTATTGAAAAATAATAATAATAATTAAAAAAAAAATCAACCAAAAAAAAAACCCAGCAAAATCAGCTTCATAAAACCACCCCCAAACATGAGCAATCCTGGGTTGGGTCCTGCACCTGACTGCCTGCAGTAATTCCAGCCTCATTTTGATGACAGGGGAAAGCAGCCCCATAGGTCCCCCTGTTTGCCCCATAGGTCCCCCCATCAGCCCCATCCCTTTGAGGCCACGTCCCCGTGTCTTCAGGTCCCCATAGAGCCCGTATAAAGCACCCTCAGCCCCTGCCCACCCCCAGCAGAGGGGAAGCTGAGGGGCCGGGGGCTCCCGTGGGTGCTCACACAGAGACGTGGGGCTCCCCGTGGGCGCACAGTGCGACGTGGGGCTCCCAGCTCTGTCTCGCTGGCAGATGGCACACAGTGAGCAGCAGACGGGAACAGACTGCTCTGTGCTGGAGAGCTCTGATGAGTTTAATGGGGAGGTAGGGGGGGTGAAGAAGGGGGGAAGCAGGATCCATGCTGGGAGAGGAGGAGGGGGGGGGGAACATTGTAGTGCTCCTGGAAAATGGTGCAGGGAATGGGGGCTGCAGCTTGGCTGGAAGAGGGGGCAGCTTCACACTGCATAAGATGAATTGAAATGGGAAAAATTGGGGGTGGGGGACCGCAAGGGACAGCGAAGCCCCATGGGGTGCAGTGGGGCCCTATGAGAGATGAAGGGTGAGGCACACAGAAGGTGAGTGAGCCCCATCGGCTGTGGGGAGAGTTTAGGGAAAGGGGAAACCCCAGGGGGGCTTTGGGAGAACACAGGAGAACGGGGAGGGGGGAGTTGGAGGCCCAGAGAACAACGGGGACCCTGGGGCCGGAGGAACTGTAGCAGTCACAGAGCCCAGGAGGGCAGCTGGGGCAATGAAGACCCCGCACTGACCAGACCCGACGCCCACCCGGCACGTGTGCATCGCGCATTGCGCATGCGTTCGCTAGGCAGCGCTCAGGCGCATGCGCATCACGGCTATCACAGGGCGCATGCGCGGTAGCAGGCACGTGTACAGTGAGGCCTCGCGCGGCCGGGCCCACAGCAACAAGCGGCGCCCGGGGGTGGGGAATGGAGGATCCGGGGATCGGAGCAGTGTCCTCCGTATGGAAGCGGCCTAGGCAGCCCCCCCGCCGCCATGCGTTGCCCTGCCCGAACGCAGCCTTCGCGCCGTGCCCTGAAGGAAGATGGCGGCTGCGACGCCGCGCGGCGTAGATCGATGATGTCATCATGGCGCGCCCTCAGCGGCGCCGGCGGCGGCGGTAAGAAGGAGCAGGAAGGGGGAGGCGGGGGGCAGGGCACGGCGTACCGGGAGGCACCCGGAGCTCTGTGGTGGGCGGTGGGGGCATGGGGTCGGAACGGCGGGATGCGGGGCTGTGCCTCCGCGGTGCGTGAACACGGAGGATAAAGAGAATTTTCGTCTCGTGGCCGCGGCGGCGCTCGGAGACGCGCACGGTGGTTCCGGGACCGGACCGGAACCCCTCCCCGGGTCCGTTGCTCCGCGCCGCCTCCAGCACGGCCGCGCTCCTCCCTTCCCCTCCTCCCCAACAGTTTCGGGCACGGCGCCGCGTTCCAGCGCTGCCCGCCCCCGGGCGGGGCGGAGAGAACGGTTGCGGGGACGGAACCGAAAGCGAAAGGATCGGCAGCCATCTTACGGGGTACCCCGGGACCGGTACCGCCTCCGGCGATTCGGTTTGGCCATCCGGACGCAGACCGGAGCGCAGGTAACGCGTGACGGGAAGCGCTGCCCCCCGACGCTCGGTGCTTCTTTGAAGCGAAAGGAGCCGCGTTTTGGGAACATGGCCGGAATCGGTGCTCGGTGTGATTAAGGAGCAGTGAGCTGAACGTGCTCTGCTGCTTTGGGAACCGAGCGCTCCGTGTGCAGCCTCCTTTCTTTCATAGAACCGATCGTAGAACGGCCTGGGTTGAAAAGGAGCACAATGATCATCAGCTCCAACCCTCTGCTGTGGGCAGGGTCACCAACACCAGACCAGGCTGCCCAGAGAACCCATAGGGTGCCACAGGGATCCATAGGGTACCATAATCATAGAATCATCATAGAATCCTAGAATGGCCTGGGTTAAAAAGGACCACAATGCTCATCTCGTTTCAACCCCCTGCTGTGTACAGGGTCACAAACCACCAGACCAGGCTGCCCAGAGAACCCATAGGGTGCCACAGGGATCCATAGGGTGCCACAGGGATCCATAGGGTGCCACAGGGATCCATAGGGTACCATAATCATAGAATCATCATAGAATCCTAGAATGGCCTGGGTTAAAAAGAACCACAATGCTCATCTCGTTTCACCCCCCTGCTATGTGCAGGGTCACAAACCACCAGACCAGGCTGCCCAGAGGATCCACAGGGTGTCATAAGAAGCCATAGAATCACAGACTCATAGAATGGCCTGGGTTGCAGAGGACCACAATGACCATCCATTCCAACCCCCTGCTGTGTGCAGGGTCTCCAACCACCAGACCAGGCTGCCCAGAGCCTCATCCAGCCTGGCCATGAATGCCTCCAGGGAAGGGAATAGTGGAAGGCTGTAATGAGGTCTATCCAGAGCCTTTTCTGCTCCAAGAAAAGGAGCAGCCAAAAACAGAAGGACCCATCCATCCCCCCCATCCATCCAATCCTAGAATGGCCTGGGTTGAAAAGGACCACAGTGACCATCAGTTCCAACCTCTTGCTGTGTGTAGGGTCTCCAACCACCAGACCAAGCTGCCCAGAGCCACATCCAGCCTGGCCATGAATGCCTCCAGGGATGGGGCATTCCTCCTCCTTTTCTCTCTGTCACATCACCCTTCAGTGCTGCAGCACTTTGCGAAGTCAGAGGGCTTTCTTTGCAAAGAGTTTTCCAATGCTAGGTGATGTGGGGGTCCCAGGGAAGGAGCCCAACAGAAATTACACATTGCTGAGTGTAGGAGGGCTATGATATGCCCTATGCGTGACTGCTTCTCTTTAAGCAGCACTTTAAAAGCTCAGAGCTGCAGCCCAGGGGTTGGCACAGCCCTCAGGGTGCGAGTGAAACTCGGGCTGCCATCCCAAAGCACCTTCATGACATTACAAAGTGCTCACCTATCCGATTTCTCTGTAGGATATCGCTTTACTTCTGCAGTGTGATGCTTTACCTCTGTAGGTCGTGTGCAGTCCACAAACTAAGGGGGAATTTGGGGTTTCGGACTTCAGCTGCAAATCTTAAATCCACCGTGAGGCTCTTGCAGCTCTGTTCTGCGCCACGTTGAGCTGCCTCACCTCCTCCCTCTGCCTCTCAAGCTGCAAAAAGCAGACTTGAGATCCTTGCCTCCCAGCGGACACAGAAGTGAAACTTGCTCATGACTTGGAATCACCCAGTGGTGCCAGCAGGTATCACCAAAATTCAGGCAGCCTGTGCAGCTGGGTTGATGTTCAGCCCAATGAGAGCAGTGTATCGCTTTCTTTTAAAGCTGTCTTCTTGTTAACCTCACCCAAGGTTCCTGGCTGCTGGGTTCTGACCTGGGCAGGTGTAATTTGCCAGTTGTGCTCACATGAATAATTTAATGTCAGTGGAAAGCAGGAAGGCTTGGCAGGACACGTCTCAGTAGCATGGAGGCTGTTCAGACTGCACCTCTGGAAGCATATAATTGTGCGATTGGGTTTTTAATCCTTGTCGGGTTCTTTTTTTGTGTGTCTTCCCAGCAGGTATCCACTGAGAGCTGGAGAGAATCGCTGCTCCTGGTGTGCAGGCAGCCTGGACACAAACGTGTGCTCAAGCAGTGCGCTATGAGCAGAGGCACTGCTCGAGGCAAAGGCTCACACCTCACCCGAGCAAAGCATAACTGCTCCAACACTCGCCCAGCTTTCTTTAACTGCCCCCAGACCTCACAGAAAACGAATTGGGAATCCTTTTGGCACCTAGCAGAGCAGGATGGTGATGTCTGCTTAATTCGGAGACCGCAGTCGTACAGCAAGCTGCGTGCTGGAGGATGGCAGGCTGCTGCTCCTGCAGGGAGAGAGCAGGGCGGCCGTGGCAAAGCAGGATGGCATAGGTTCTCCAGCAAGCAGCAGGTAGAAATACCCCCACATCGTCCCTTTTCTCATTATCACCCTCAGGAGGACTTGCAAAGAGATTCATCTGCCATCAGACTGAATTTACAGAGACTGTCTCTTGCTGGGCAGAGCTTGGAACAAGAAATTCTGAGTATTTTAGGGCAGCTCCGGGAGGGAGAGACTCGTACGGTCCACGATCTTGTACGTAAGCTTAAAACTCAAAAGAAGGAGGTCAATCGTGTTTTGTATCAGCTCCTCAGGGAAGGCAAAGTGCACAGAATTGTTGGGACGCCGCCGCTGTGGAGGATTGCCAACCCAAACACAGAGGGAGAAGGAAACCCTCCTGAGCACGGGGTGGGGAGCGCAGACCCAGCTCCTGAGAGCAGAGAGGAGAGGAGTGCAGCTTGTGTGAGAGACCCCAATCCCACCATGGCTGAGACCAAGGACAAAATCTGCAACTTCTTGTTCAGCGTGGCGGACACGACGGCCATCAACCTTGCCAGAAATATTGGATTTTCCAGAGCAAAGGATGTGAATTCCTTTCTCAGTGCTTTGGAGAAGCTGGGAGATGTCCGCAAGCAGAACTCCAGCCCTCCGCGATGGTCCCTGACGAGCAGGAAGCGTGAGCGGATGGAGATGAGGCTGAAGGCCACTGCAGCACCAGCAGATCCTGCACCAGAGCCGGCTGTGCAGCCTCCTCCTGTGCCTCCAGCTCTGCAGGAGGTGGCTGCAGCTCCACCAGCAACGACAGCAGCGGAGCAAAGCGTGGCAGATGGGCAGCAGCCGTCAGAGCAAAGCGTTCGGAGCGATGCTGCTGGCAGGGAAGCAGCCACGTCTGAGGACTCCAAGCCCTTGTTTTCTGGCTTCAGCAGCTACGATAGCTCTGAAAACGGCAGGTGGGCTTCGGATGATATCCCAGATTATCTGAACACTATCACCAAGCAGTCGGACGGGTCAGAATCCATCATGCACTCCCAGTCTTCCCCCAGCTACGCTGCTCAGTTTAACACTGTCTTCCCATGCACGCCCGTGGAGAAGCTGCTGGCGTGCCAGGAGAAGAACCCAGTGAGTGGCCTCACCGAATACTCCCAGTTTACCTACCAGCACTGTGAGTTCACCATGCTGGAGCAGAGCGGGCCCTCTCACGAGCCACGGTAAGAATGCTTCCTGACACCCCTGAGCTCTTTTTGTTTCAGCTAACTTCAAGCAGCTTCGCTCTGGTGTTGTCCCAAAAGGCTTCTTGTTGATGTTTGCTGTGGTTTGGGCTGATTCATTTCTGTATTTAAGCACGAATCAGCTAGGCTATGTTTTAACCCCAGCTTTGCTGTGGTAACCCCACACAGAGGTAGAATTCATCTCTTCTGCTAAATGCCCTGTCTGATTTGGTCCCTTGGCTTTCAATTTTGGTTATATTGAGAGAGTAAAACTGGCATTTCTGGGGTACCTCTGACTTATCCAGATGCAGGCACGAAGGAAGCCCCAAACAAAGCAGCTGAGAGCAGCGAGTTTGGGTTAAATGAGGTGAACCCACCCGTGGTGTCTGTGTGGTGTGGAAGGTCAGAGCGCAGCACGATGCTGTGCTGTGTGGTGTCAGTCTCTGGGGTCCCACCTCGACTGCTGAATTGTGGCTGTTCCTGAGCGAGATGGTGAAAAGTGTGTATGTGCCACACTGGAACACGTCAATAGAGTCGCTAGACAGGAAAATTGGCCTAATTTCTGAAGGCAGAGTCCCAGGTCTTTTTTGTGAAGGGAGATGGAATGGATCCATCTCCCCTCTATTCAGCACTGGTGAGGCCGCACCTCGAGTGCTGTGTCCAGTTTTGGGCCCCTCACTGCAAGAAAGACATTGAGGGCCTGGAACGTGTTAAAGGAGGGCAACAAAGCTGTGAGGGGTCTGGAGCACAGGGCTGGTGAGGAGAGGCTGAAGGAGCTGGGAATGTTCAGCATGGAGGAGCTCAGGGGGGACCTCATTGCTCTCTATGACTGCATGAAGGGAGGCTGCAGTGAGCTGGGGGTCGGCCTCTGCTCTCGTGTCATCAGTGATAGGAGCAGAGGGAACGGCTTCAAGCTACGGCAGGGGAGATTCAGGCTGGACATGAGGAAGAATTGCTGGTCAGAAAGGTGGTCAGCACTGCAATGGATGCCCAGGGAGGTGGGGGAGGCACCGAGCCTGGGGGTGTTGAAGGAAAGGCTGGATGTGGTGTTGAGGGCCGTGGTTCAGTGGGAGCTGTTGGGAATGGGGGAACGGTTGGACTGGATGAGCTTGGAGGTCTTTTCCAACCTTGGTGATTCTATGATTCAGCCCATCTCCAGATCCTGTGTGACCCCTTTTTTTTTCTGGAAGCACAGGGCTGGAGAGCAGGAGAGGAGCTGCGTAGCTGGAAAAACAACCAAACATGAGAGGTGTCTGTGAGGCAGCCCCTCCTGAGCTGCTGTGGATGCACTGGGTGGCTCACAGCACTGCTGGGATTCAAGGAAAGTGCCAGAGGGACAGAAGAGCCCAGATGAGGTGCAGGCAGAGCAGCTTCCCTGCACAGGAGATCATAGAGTCATAGAATGGCCTGTGATGAAAAGGATCACAATATTCATCTCATTTCAACCCCCTGCTGTGTGCAGGGTCACCAACCAGCAGCCCAGGCTGCTCAGAGCCACCTCCAACCTGGCCTTGAATGCCTGCAGGGATGGGGCATCCGATCGGATGGAACCGAGCTGCTCTTTGCAAGGGGTTGTTGCATCTTTCCAGCTGTCTCCGTGGCTTGCAGAACAAGGCAGCTCGTCCCTTTCTTGCAGAACGAAATCTAGAGCTGCTGCATCTCTCCTAAGCAGCTCTGGAGGATGCTGTGAAGTGAGACACAGACACAGAGCTCTCCTTTCTGCTCATGGCAGCAAAGGTTTGCTCTCAGCCTGGAGCTGCCTGCTCGCTCTCATCGACTTCCAAGAGCAAACACTTGCAGTGAGAGCATCACGGCTTTGCCTCTTGATTTACCCTGCTGATTTTTGTCTCTTGGTTTTCTTTCAAAGGTTTAAGTTCCAGGCATTGATTAATGGGCGCCCATTCCCACCAGCAGAAGCAGGGAGCAAAAAACTTGCTAAACAGGAGGCAGCAGCTAATGCCATGAAGGTCCTGATGCAGGAAGCAGAGAATGGATATAGCGACGGACTGAACAGTGAAATACCATTTGTGTCTGACAGCTCTGAGCTGGAACAGGTGAATCTTGTCATCTTCTTTTTGAGCTTGGTCAAACGGTGCTCGTCGTGAAACCCATCTCTTCAATCTTCTCATTGCAGCCTTCGCATTCAGAGCCAGATCTGTCGCCTGCTCCGGCTCAGCTGAACCTGCTCCCTGGGAAGCACCCCATCAGCGTGCTAATGGAGTATGGGCAGAAGTCTGGGAACACGATTGAATTCCTGCTGCTGTCTCAGGATGGCCCATCTCACGATCCCAGGTACGGCGTGCTGCTGTCAGCCCTGGGGAGGATGGAGGCCTTCCCTTAACACCTTGCTGTTCAGAGCGCTCCTGTGCTCCTCCTGACCTGACCTGTTACTGAGGAGTGTGGGCATGGCTCCTCCACAACGTCTGTCTCCAGAAGGAAACTAAAAGAATGCCTTTTCTCAGAGCAGGGATGCTCTGCTGTACCAAGAACAGCTTCTAGTCCTGTGCCCTACCTGGTAGCACTGCTCTGGGATTTCCAGCTTGAGGCCGTGGTGGTAGATTCAAACTGGAGATAATGCAGAAGGATTTAAAGTTGAACAGGGAGAAAGGGATAATAAGCAGACTGAGATGTGTGTGCTTAACGCTCTTCGTATGCTATGATGTCCTGTCAGGTTCAGCTACTGTGTGAAAATGGGTGACCAAATTTTCCCTGCTGTGGTAGGAAACAGCAAGAAGGGAGCAAAGCAAATGGCAGCAGAGGTTGCTGTGAAGATTCTTTCTGGAGAGTCGGTGCCACGTGTCCCACCTGAACAGGTACAGGGAGCTTCTTTGTGACACCCAGCTGTTTTGTCGTGTCGCATTCCCCCTTTATGTCTTGCATTTCACCTTGTGACTCTGGCAGGGCTTTGCAGAAGCCTGCAGTGCCGTTGGTGTTTAACAGCCCTGTCCTGTCCAACTGTCTTCCAGCCCGTTGCAAAGCCCCAGGGTGAACACAGCTGTGCTCTGCAGATGGTCGTTCCTGATGAACCCAAAGCAGTGAAAGCAAAGGGTGTTGGGGAGCTCATCAAATACCTCAACGTCAATCCGGTCAGCGGCCTGCTGGAATACGCCCGCTCCAATGGCTTTGCTGCAGAGTTCAAGCTCATTGACCAGACAGGACCTCCCCACGACCCAAAGTAAGTGGCTGCGTCTCTCCGGGTGGAAATCTTGCCTTGTTGCTGTTGTCCTGGAGTAGAGAATGTAAAATCCATCGTGTGCTTTGAGCTGACAACAGGCTGTGCTGCTGCCTCTGCCAAACCTGCTGAGGATCCACCGCCTGCACTCTGCTCTTCTCTGCGCTGAGAGATTCAAAACCAGCCTGAAACCGAAGGGTTTCTTCAGCTCTCAAATGCTCTGCTGTCTTTACAGGTTTGTCTATCAGGCGAAGGTTGGAGGCCGCTGGTTCCCAGCTGTAACTGCACACAGTAAGAAGCAGGGCAAGCAGGAGGCAGCTGACGCAGCGCTCCGCGTTCTGATCGGCGAAACGGAGAAAGCAGAGCGCCTGGGAGGGATGAGCATCACAGAGGTAACGTCCAGCTCTAAGGCTGGGGCTGCTTTTGTTGCCTTCTGTCTCTGCTGCTGCTCAGCCCGGCAGAAAAATGCCCCAGATGGTTGTTCTCTGAAGGTGTAGATGAGCTGAGGCTCTGCTAAAATGGGCTGTGTATTTCCCCAGGGCGCAGCCGCGCTCTTCGCTCCTTCTGGTGTCTGCTTCAGGGCTTCGTTATGCTCTGATACTTCCATGAGCTGCTGAAGTGTGTTCCTGTGGTGGTACAGGAATGCTTTCATTTTTATTCTGATCTAAAAAAGAAAGAATCCATTCTGAATGCCTTCATACTAGACTGAAAATTACATCAGCTCGGAAAGAGCATCAGACACAAGTGGAGCTCTGCCTGAGTCAGGATGGAAATCCCAAACCTGAAATCTCACTTTGAGTTTGGTGATCTCTCCAAAGCTGCATTCCCAATTGGGCAGCTGTGGCTCTAAATAGCAAATCATCATCAGGGAGGATGTGGTGGGGGGCGGTGATAGAGGAGGCAGTTGCAGGTGCAGTCTCCTAACAAGCAGCCAGAGGAGGAATTCCTGCAAAGCCAGCCGCAGAGTTCCTTGGCTGAGTCTCTGGGAAAACAGACGAGGCTGGGTTTTGTTGCTTTGCACTGGGGTTCCCCCTGGCAATCTCAGGAGGCCGTCCCTCAGCTCGTTTAGCTCTCTGCCAGGCAGGCAGCTTGCTGCAGCTAATGATGTGCTTGGAGCAGAGCTCGGAGCGCTGGAGAGGCTTTCCCAGACATACCCCAAAGATCCTCACCCAGCCCTCCGTGTGTTCGGCCCCGAATGGCTCTGCCTGCAGCTGCAGTCCGTGTTCTGTGCGTTCCTGCCTTCTGCTTGCTTAGCTGTGTTTTGGGTTAGAATCACACAGAATCACAGAATCACCCGGGTTGGAAGGGACCCCAAGGATCATGGAGTTCCAACCCCCCTGCTTGGCAGGGCCACCAAACATCCACATTCAGATCAGGTTGCCCAGGACCCCGTCCAACCTGGCCTTGAACACGTCCAAGGATGGGGCATCCACAACCTCCCTGGGCAGCCCGTTCCAAGGCCTAACCACTCTCCTAGTAAAGAACTTCCCCCTACCATCCAACCTAAATCTTCCCTCCTTCAACTTAAAACCATTTCTTAGCTGCTTAGGTTAGCTGCTGCCTGAGCTCTTTTTTCTTCCCTGCCCTGCAGCTCCCTGTGAGGGGCAGCACCCTCCACGACCAGATGGCCATGCTGAGCCACCAGCGCTTCAACGCTCTGACTGCTTGCATCCAGCACAGCCTGCTTGGGAGGAAGATCCTGGCTGCCATCATCATGCGGAAGGGAGACCAGGACTTGGGAGTGGTGGTCAGCATCGGGACAGGTATGGGCTGCTTCCAGCACGAGCTGTGCTCTGAGTCCCCCACTGGGTTCCCCATCAGCTCCAAGCAGGGAACGGCTGCTGCTGGAGGCTTTGGAAGGGCAAGCAACGCTCCCAGGGCTCACATGGTGTCACAAGTGATTTAGGTGGAGAGAAAGAACAAAGTGATCACACCTTCAGCTGTATTGCTCTTAATCTTTGCTTGCGTTGCTGTGTGCTGCTGTGTGCATCGGAGCGTGGGCTCCTTCAGATAGCGCAGGTTCCCCTCTTAGTCACAGCTGAAAAGCGCTGAGGCTTGGAGGGACGCTGCCCTAAAAGTGTGGCAGTCAGAGTCTCTGCTGTCCGTGGAGCAGTGTGGGCTCTCTGTCCCTTCTTTTCCTCCCTGGGTCAAGGTGATAACCTGGGAGGTAGGTGCTGCTCAGGAGCCCAGGGAAGTAAAACTTGGTGCGATGAAATCTTTCTGCAAGGCTCTTGTCAAGGCTTTGAGCGAGACAAGCCTTCCGTTTCTCTCTTATTTTTCCCCTCAGGTAATCGGTGTGTGAAAGGAGAAGAGCTGAGCTTGAAGGGGGAGACAGTGAACGACTGCCATGCAGAAATCATTTCTCGCAGAGGCTTTGTGAGGTGAGAAGGGAGGAAGCCCAGGGCTGTGCCTGCCGAGGGCTGTAGCCGCGGCGGTTCCTGCACTGCTTTAACACCAGTTTACCCGTGGTGCTGTTAAAAAGAGGGATGTTGTTTGTGATAAGGAAGGGCCACGCCTGAAACTGTACCCAAATTAGGACCAAACTGGAGACTTGCCAACAGCCCGAGGGCCTTTTCTGCTGCGCTGAAATGAAAGCGTGGTGCAGAGCACGCAAAGCACGGCTCTGGTCTGAGCACAGCGCTCCCAAGGCAGCGCGGGGGGGATTTTGCAGCCCAGATCCTTTTGGTGGCACTTGTGGGTGCAGAAGGCGTGTGCTGATAAGTGACAAATCCCTTTGCATCAGCTGGGAAAGCTTTTTCCCAAACCAAACTGCCCGATTGTTCTCTTATCTGTAAAAGCATTCAGAGCTTCTCGAGAGCTGAAGTGAGGTGCAATTGGGCGAGCCTCGATAATTGCCTGCCCTCCCAGTTATGAGCAGCAGCAAAGCAAGTTGCTTTTGTAAAGCTGTCATGTGCCCTCTGTGCCATCCTCAGCTCTGGAAGGTGTTGAGGGTCGGCCCTCAGCAGGCTGTGAAATCAGAGGGCTGCACTCTTGCTTACCGTCTGTCTGAGCTATTAATCTTGACAGCTGTAGCTGCTGGGCTGCTCTGGCACAGCAGAGCCTGTCAGAGATGACAGCAGTGAGCTTCCCCTCTCCTGCACACGCTCTTCTTGAGGGGTCTCTGTGAAGCTGCAGTTGTTCTTCAGTCCTTGACGGTGTGTTGGAGGCCTCAGGGTTTTCCTCTGCTCCCGGCCAGCAGCAGCCATGAAAGACCCAGTCAATGTAAACAGATCGTGGGGTCGTGCTGATAATGCTGCTCGTGTTCAGCTGCCTCTGGGGCTCTTTACTCTGCGTGCAGACTCGGTGCTGACTAAAGGTGCTAGGTTAACAACCTTGAAGTCTTCTTCACGCTCAGATCAGATGCATACAAACAGCAGAGCTGAGCCAGCCAGCCTCCTTTCTCCCCTCTGCCAGTGCTTCTATCTGCTTACCCAACACAACGCGTATCTGTTATTGCCTGTCAGCTGCCTGGTTGGAAATCTGCTCTGTTCCATGCCTCTCTATGGTGTCACGTGCCATTCATTGGCTTCTGTCCTTGGTTTGATGGAGGCAGAGCGTGGGACCCTGCTTGTCCAGGGCCTGGGCAGTGTGTGGATCGATGTGCATTTTGTCTTGAGGAGCAAAGCCCCTTTTGATGCGTTGTTCCTGTTCTCAGGTTTCTCTATAGTGAGCTGATGAAGTACGACCCCTGTAAACCTTCTCCAGAAGAGAGCATTTTTGAGCCAGCGGGAGGGAGGAGACTCAAAATAAAAAGCAACATCACCTTCCACCTCTACATCAGGTTGGTGTGGGCTGATGCAGGGGGTGAGCAGTGCAGCACCTCCAGCCCTGGCAGCTCTCCGTGACCCTGCTGTAACCTGAGGAGCATTTCACTTCTAGCACAGCACCTTGTGGAGATGGAGCGCTCTTTGATAAGTCCTGCAGCGACCAGGCGAGCGTGGAGGGGCGGGCAGAGCATCAACCCCTCTTTGAGAACCCCAAACAAGGCAAGCTGCGGACCAAAGTGGAGAATGGTGAGTGCAGTTTGCTCCCTGTGTGCTGGGTAGCTGCAGTCCTCCGTTCTGAGCCATCCTGGAGCTGCAGGCTTCCTTCCCTCGCTCTCTGTGGTGCCGTGGTGGGATTTGAAGCAGGCAAGAAACAAAGGGAATGAGTGTCTGAGTCCTGACAGGGGAGCTTTCCTTGCTCACACAGGGGAAGGCACCATTCCTGTGGAGTCGAGTGACATTGTGCCGACGTGGGATGGGATCCAGCATGGGGAGAGGTTGCGCACCATGTCCTGCAGTGACAAAATCTTACGTTGGAACGTGCTGGGCTTGCAAGGAGCACTGCTGTCACACTTCATCGAGCCGGTGTACCTCAGCTCTGTTACTCTTGGTACGAGACTCATCGTCCCTTTCTGGGTTGGGACGGCTGTGCTGCGCTGCTCCTCCGTGCAGTGAGCTGCAGTGCTGAGTAACCCCCCCCTCCCAGTGTGGAGACTGCAGGAGTAAGAGTCTGAAACGTCAATCTTGGCAGAGCTGCTCTGTTTTGGAGTTTGCGGGTTGTAGGTAGTGGGTGGTGTGAGGTTTTCCTCCAGGATTCTTGATTTTAGAAGGTGCTTGTGAGGGTGAGACAAAGCTTGCGTCGCTAAGGGCAGTACAAACCATAAGCTTCCACCTAGGGGTGTGCAGCAGTGAACTCGCTGCTGCTGATCCCTGTGGCTGCCAGCTTTTAATGCTGTTATTCTCAGGGCTCGTCTGTTACCTGCGTGTTCTCTGATGCCTTCGTTTGTGCCTTCATAGGTTACCTGTACAGCCAGGGCCACCTGACAAGAGCAATCTGCTGCCGCATGGTGAGGGATGGGGATGTGCTGCAGAAGAGGCTCCAGGCTCCGTATTGTATCAACCACCCGAAGGTCTGTGCTTCTCTCTGTGTTCCCATCTTCTCTTCCACCTCAGCCCTTCATTCTCACTGAGGTCCCTGTAGGGGTGTCAGCTGGTGGCCAGTAGGGCAGTGCGTCCCATCTCCCTGTGTCCATGGCTTCCTGGGGAAATGCAGACCGAGGTTACTCTCCTAGCCTTCATTTTAGCAGCAAATAGTGGCTTCTTCACCTCAGGAATTCGGCTGAGCTGAGTGCAAGGGTTGGAAACTCGTCAGATTTCACTTCTCTCAGGTGAGATCAGACCCAGCACCACCGCCTCCCGAAAGGAGCACCAGTGGAGGACCTTCAGCGTGGGGTAGCTGAGGTTTTAACACGCAGAGCACCGAGCATCAGGGATGGAAAGCAAAGGCCGTAGCTGAGTGCAGGGCTGGTGGCTGCTGTGTGCCCAGGTCACCCTCTTACCCCCATCTCATGGTGTTGGGAACCCCCCCCTTCCCTCTGTGGCTGCAGGTTGGACGAGTCAGCGTGTACGACTCCGCCAGGCAGACGGGCAAGACAAAGGAGTCTTCAGTGAACTGGTGCCTTGCTGATGAAAGCAAAGTGGAAGTGTTGGATGGCACAAAAGGGAAAGTAGACGGGTAAGGAGAGCTTTTCCTGATGCTGCTTTTCTGTCCAGGGAGATGGGATCAGTCGTATTCTTACAGCAAGCATTGCAGTATCTGCTGTGGGGAGGGGGATTTCAATCTGACTCGATGCAGAGCTCTTGAAGCAGAACAGATTGTGCTCAGGCTCTGCAGCAGAGCCCTGGGGGATCTCATGGGCCTCTGCCACAGGGTTGTCCCGAATCCTGTGCTCTGTGTCATGTCTTTCACCGTTGCCTTTTTCTTCCTTCTCAGCCCGAAGCTGGAGGTGTCTCGTGTGTCCAAGAGGAAAACCTTTGCCCTGTTCCGCCAGTTATGTGCCAAGACTGATTGCAAAGAGCTGCAGAAGCTCTCGGTGTACTCAGAAGCAAAGGAAGCAGCCGTGCAGTACCAGCAAGCCAAGCAGTGCTTCTTCGGTGCGCTGGAGGAGATGGGCTACGGCAGCTGGATCTGCAAACCACAGGAGGAGGACAACTTCTCCATCTCTGATGCATAACCAGCTGCCCTGGGTGGGTGTGTGGGTGAGAGCAGGGTGTATGGGTCCATCTTTCCCCACTTTCCTCTTGAGGTGCAACCAGTAGTTGCAGCAGTTTCCTCTGTAGGCCTTGGCTGCCTTCTCTCTCTGCTCCTGTTCCTCCCAGTCCTCTTTTAAACCACGCATGAGAATCGTTGTCTCTTTTTAATTTTAAGCTAGGGCAGCCTGAGTTTGTTTGCTTTTCGTGTTCTCATCTCTGTTTGTTTTTTGTTTTTTTTTGTTTTTAAAAAAAAAAAGAAGGCACAAGAAACCAGAAGGGACCGCAGCCCTGAGACATTTGGACCATGTGCTGCAGCTCCCTCGGGCAGATTTCGGGGCAGGTTCTCTCTTTGGAGAAAGCTGGCAGGCTGTTTTATGTCTCGTGTTCTCCCTGCTGTTTGGTGGCTGGCAGCTTGGCTGGGCTGGGACACAGACTGAGCTCTGCACAGCTGCCAGCAGTGCATTCCGTGTTAATAAATTTTAGGTATTGTTAACCTGGCTCTGCTCCATGGCTGTGTGAAGTGCTCAGGACTGAAAGGGAAGCCTGGATGTGGAGCCGAGGGCTCACAAACAACAGAAATGAGTTGTTGTTTGCTAAGCACTGAGCTGTGGTAATGGTGGATGAAGCTTCTTGCCTTAACCAGGGGTTTGGGGAGCAGAATTTGAGCCCTGGGCAGAGTTCTCCCACCTCCTCCTTGTCTCTGGGACAGGGCTGCTCCTCTCTGGGTTGGGGAAATCACGTTGCTTTCCTGCTGGGAGGCTGCAGGTGAGGCCGTGTGCTGCTCTTACGTCTGAGCTCAACCACACGTCAAACAAAAGCGCTCTTGTGGAAGGTGAGAAATGCCCAGGAGGGCTCAGGGCTGCAGGGCAGCGCTCAGCCTCCTTCCTCCTCACTGAACAGGGTGACAGCGACAGCTCCAGCATCCGGGTGTGGGATGGGAAGCAGCAGGAAAGCAAGGAAGAGCAGCCTGGCTGCTTCCCTGTCCTGCTGCTGGCTGCTGGGGGTGCTCTGTTGGGATGCTGGGGGCTCCCTGGGCTCCCCCTGGGACTCGTGGGTCCCTGTTAATTGGGGACAGAGCAGGATTTGGGCTGCACCCAGAACTGGGAAGCAGCGTTCACAGAATCACAGAATCACCCGGGTTGGAAGGGACCCCAAGGATCATGGAGTTCCAACCCCCCCTGCCTGGCAGGGCCACCAAACATCCACATTCAGATCAGGTTGCCCAGGACCCCGTCCAACCTGGCCTTGAACACGTCCAAGGACGGGGCATCCACAACCTCCCTGGGCAGCCCGTTCCAGGGCCCAACCACTCTCCTTGTAAAGAACTTCCCCCTAACATCCAACCGAAATCTTCCCTCCTTCAACTCGGATCCATTTCCCCTCGTCCTGCTGTTGTCAGCCCTTGTGAAGAGTTTACTCCCCTCCTGGCTGTAGGTTCCCTTCAGGTATTGATAGGCTGCCATGAGGTCACCCCGCAGCCTTCTCTTCTCCAGGCTGAACAAGCCCAACTCCCTCAGCCTGTCCTCATAGGGGAGCTGCTCCAGCCCCCTCATCATCTTAGTCACCCTCCTCTGGACCCTTTCCACAATCTCTCTGTCTTTCTTGTACTGAGGGCTCCACACCTGGACACAGGACTCCAGATGGGGCCTCACAAGAGCCGAGTAGAGAGGGACGATCACCTCCCTGTCCCTGCTGGCCACCCCTCTCCTGATGGAGCCCAGGATCCCATTTGCCTTTCGAGCTGCCAGAGCGCACTGCTGGCTCATGTTCAGTCTCTCGTCCATCAGGACCCCCAGGTCCTTCTCTGCCGAGCTGCTCTCCAGGCCCACTCCTCCCATCCTGTACAGGTGCCTGGGGTTCTTCCAGCCCAAATGCAAAACCGGACCAGGCAGGGTGCTGCTGTCAGGGTGAAGCTCTCAGGATTTCAATGCTGGGAGCACCTGAGAGGAGGTGGTTGATGAACAGCAAGCCACAGCAGCCCAGAGTTTCCCCTGCTGTGCGAAACGAATCGTGGCATCATCGATCCCTATCTAGATAAATGGGTTTTAAATCATTTCTGGCGTGTGCCATCCCCTCGTGCCACACACCACTGCCCACCATCTGCTCTGTGCTCCGTGGCTGAGCCCTGTTTGTAGAGAAGCACATGAAAAACGCGCTCCTTCGCCTGCCCCGCTCAATGACGCTACGACAAAGCATCCACTCCTGTGTCAGTGTTTATTGGTTTGCAGTGGCTGCCCCAGGCCCTGCCGCCCCCCCTGTGGGCTGAGAGCACAAAGCCCACCGTCCCCTGTGGTCATTCCGTTGTCATCCCCCCCCCCCCCCCCCCAGCACTATTTGGAGGTGGGGGTGCCCTGGCCAAGCTGCAGCAGGGAGTTGGTGGTGTAGTTCTGGAAGAGGGGCTGCAGGAACATCCCGACGGTGCCGAAGACGCAGACGAAAACGAAGATCCATAAGAAGAGGCGGTCGATGACCATGGCCACGTACTTCCAGTCCTCACTCACCTGCGTGGGGCCAGGATTGCTTTGGTCAGCTCGGGGCTCAGCTCTCAGCCCTTCATTCTGCGGTGCCCCAGATCTGCACCCTCAGCATTGCGGCTCCCGGGGCTCATCCCTGCCCTGGCAGCTCCTCTGCTGAGTCCAGAAAACTCATCTCGCCGCTCAGCCGCTCTGGGGTTGTGTCCCCATGCCTGAAATCTGCAGCCTCACGGTGCTGCGGCAGCGGCTGCGTGGGTCAGCCCTCCTGGGAGCAGCCGTGCGGTGCTGGGGGAAGGGGCCAGATATGGGGCACTGGGGGCTCCTGGGGACGTGGCCGGGCAGGGACCCCATGTTGTGGGTGTGTGTGTGCACCCCACAGCCCTGCCTGTGCCCCTCGCATCGCTGCACGCGCCCCACGGCCCTGCACACCTCCCACAGCTCTCCATGCACATCACGGCCCTTTGCACATCATTGTGTGCATCCCACAGCCCCGCCTGCACCCCATAATGCTTCCTGCACTCCATAATCCCCCCTGCACCCCATAACGCTGCCTGCACCCCATGCCCCATAGCCTCTCCTGCACCCCATAATGTTTTCTGCTACCCATGCCCCATAGCCCTTCCTGCACCCTATTTCCCTAGCCCCCCCTGCACCCCATAACACTGCCTGCACCCCATACCCATAGCCCTACCTGCACCCCATGCCCTATAGCTCCCCCTGCACCCCATAACACTGCCTGCACCCCATACCCACGGCCCTGCCTGCACCCCATGCCCTATAGCCCCCCCTGCACCCCGTAACACTGCCTGCACCCCATACCCACGGCCCTGCTTGCACCCCATGCCCTATAGCTCCCCCTGCACCCCATAACACTGCCTGCACCCCATACCCACAGCCCTTTCTGCACCCCATTTCCATAGCCCCCCCCGCATCCCATAACACTGCCTGCACCCCATATCCCACAGCCCCACCTGCACCCCATAACATTGCCTGCACCCTATTTCCATAGCCCCCCCTGCACCCCATAACACTGCACCCCATATCCCACAGCCCCGCCTGCACCCCATTTCCATAGCCCCCCCCGCACCCCATAACACTGCCTGCACCCCATCTCTCTCAGCCCTGCCTGCACCCCATAATGCTTCCTGCACCCCACAGCCCCGCCTGCACCCAGCAGCCCTTCCTGCACCCTCCAGCTCTACGCAGACCCCACCAGCACCCCATAGCGGCCCCCTATGGCTCTGCCCGCACCCCTACCCTCCTCCCTGCCCTCCCATCCCCCCTTACCCCACCCCGACTCACACTCTGGTCGTCGTCCTCGCTGCGCATGTGGTCCGCAATGAAACGCACGCCCTCCACCGCCTCCTCCAGCCCGCAGCCGCACGGTGCCGGAGGATCCGGCCCCTGCCCCTGCCGCTCCCGGTAGCCATTGAGCCCCTCGGCTTTGGCAGCCCCAGGGTTGGCGTAACAGGCACAGCTACGAGCGCCGGCCCGGAGGAAAAGCGTGGCGGCCGCGGCTCGCTCCTGGGTTTGGCGACGCTGGCGCAGGCGTTGCCGTGCGCAGTTCTGCTGCGGCTGCTTCATGAAAAGCAGCGCCGGGAGCTTGCGGAGGAAAAGGGTGCGCACCCAGGGAGGCATGGTGTGAGTGGTGGGAGAGCGGTGGTGCACGTTGAGCACGCAGACGCTGGTGACGATGGAGAAGGTCACCAGCACCATGGTGAACATGAGGTACTTGCCCACCAACGGCACGTCCAGCGAGGTGGGCGGCACGATCTTGGAGATGAGCAGCAGGAAGACGGTGAGGGCGAGCAGGACGGAGATGCAGAGCGTCATCTTCTCGCCGCAGTCGGAGGGGAGGTAGAAGACGAGGATGGCCAGGGAGGTGATGAGGATGCAGGGGATGATGAGGTTGATGGTGTAGAAGAGCGGCTTGCGCCGGATGATGAAGTCGTAGGTGATGTCCACGTAGGTGGAGTCATCCGGGTTCTCGTTGCGCCGTCCAGGCAGCGCCACGATGTCCCACTCGCCGCTGGGTGTGAAATCATCCAGGCTGGCCACCTCGCTCTTCAGCACCAGGTCGATTTCGGTGCGGTCGTAGGTCCAGGAGCGGAATTTCATGGTGCAGTTCTGTTGGTCGAAGGGGAAATGCTTCACCTCGATCTTGCAGGCGCTCTTGTAGATGGCGGGCGGCAGCCAGAAGATGCTGCCGTCGTAGGAGATGACGGCGTTGGAGTAGAAGGAGACCTCGTACATCCCGTCGGCGCTGGGTGATGGGATGCGCTGTCAGCCCTGGGGTCTGAGTGGGGTCAGGGTGTTGCACCCCCCCCCCCAGAACACCCCAAAAAGCACCTACTTGTTGTAGAGCACCACATCAGGCAGCCAGATGTGCTTGGAGGGCAGGCGGACCTTCTTCATGTTGTCAAAGTCCTCCGGCTTCCAGGTGAGGCGATAGTCCTCCCATTCCTGCCAGCATCTGCGCTCAGCACGGCCCCACAGCAGGGAGGGGGCACTGGGGGGGCATGGGGCAAAGGGGTCCCAGCCCAGGAGGTATGGGGGTCCAGGAGCAGTGGGATCACAGGGCAGTGGGCACCGGTGCCCCAAATCATGGGCTATAGGGGATCCAAATCAGGGGGTCGATGAGACCCACGACTGTTGATGTCACGGGGAAAGGGACGTGAGGATCCCAGTTAGGGGGTAACAGAGTCCCAGGGCAGGGATTTCCAGGCCGTGGGGCAAAGGGGAACCAAACTGAGTGGTGGTCCTGGGGGCAGGGCAGGGGGGCACAAGGCAGGAGTGCATAGAGGTCCCATAGCGGGTGATTCAGGGGTCCCACAGCAAGGTGCAGGAGGCCCCCAGGGAGGAAGAACCGGGGTCCCTCGTGTGGGGCTCACCTGGGTCAGCCATACGTTGGTGGTCATGATCTGCTCCCGCTCGTGCTGCAGAGAGAAGGGGCAAATACGGGGTGCTGGGGGGGTGGTTATGGGGTGCTGGGGTGGTTATGGGATCCTGGGAGGGAGGGGGGATATGGGATGCTGGGAGTGGGGGGTTATCGAGTCCTGGGAGTGGTTATGGGGTCCTGGGAGGAAAGTATGAGGTCCTGGGAATGGTTATGGGATCCTGGGGGGTGTTATGGGGTGCTGGGGTGGTTATGGGGTCCTGGGAGGGAAATATGGGATCCCAGGAATGGTTATGGGGTTCTGGGTTGTGTTATGGGGTGCTGGGGTGGTTATGGGGTCCTGGGGGTGGTTATGGGGTGCTGGGGTGTGTTATGGAGTGCTGGGGTGGTTATGGGGTGCTGGGGTGTGTTATGGGGTGCTGGGATGGTTATGGGGTCCTGGGGGTGGTTATGGGGTCCTGGGGTGTGTTATGGGGTGCTGGGGGTGGTTATGGGGTCCTGGGGTGTGTTATGGGGTGCTGGGGTGGTTATGGGGTGCTGGGGGTGGTTATGAGGTCCCGGGGGGGGGGAATATATGGGATCCCGGGAGTGAGTGGTTATAGGATCCTGGGGGGGGTGTTATGGGGTGCTGGGATGTTTATGGGATCCTGGGGGAGGGTTATGGGATGCTGGGGTGGTTATGGGGTCCTGGGAGGGAAATATGGGATCCCAGGAATGGTTATGGGGTGCTGGGGTGTGTTATGGGATGCTGGGGTGGTGATGGGGTGCTGGGGTGGTTATGGGGTCCTGGGGTTGGTTCTGGGGTGCCCGCTCCATGCTGGGGCCCGGCACTCACTCACCACGCTGATGAGCTGTGCCAGCGACACCATGAGCTGCACGGTGACGAGCTGCGAGCCGTTGGTGGCCGGGCGGATGAGTTTGTTGTAGCGTGCGGGGTCCAGGAGGTATTCCACCAAACGCTCCTCCGTGTCCGTGCACAGACTGCCTGCGGGGAGGGGGCTGAGCCGGGGGGCTGCGGGGGGCCGGGGGGGGTGGGGGGGGTGGGTGTGTAATGGGGTGTGAGAATGTAATGGGGTGATGGGGTGTGAGGGTGTGATGGGGTGTGAGTGTGTAACGGGGTGATAGAGCGATGGGATGAGCGTGTAATGGGGAGGTACGGGGTGAGTGTGATGGGGTGATTGTGAGTGTGTAATGGGGTGTGAGAATGTAATGGGGTGATGGGGTGATGGTGTGGGTGTGAGTGTGTAATGGGGTGATGGGGTGATGGGATGAGCGTGTAATGGGGAGGTAGGGGGTGAGTGTGATGGGGTGGGTGTGAGTGTGTAATGGGGTGTGAGAATGTAATGGGGTGATGGGGTGATGGGGTGTGAGTGTGTAATGGGGTGATGGGGTGATGGGGTGTGAGGGTGTGATGGGGTGGGCATGAGTGTGTAATGGGGTAATGGGGTGATGGGATGAGTGTGTAATGGGGAGGTAGGGGGTGAGTGTGATGGGGTGGGTGTGGGTGTGTAACAGGGTGTGAGAATGTAATGGGGTGATGGGGTGTGAGGGTGATGGGGTGTGAGGGTGTGATGGGGTGATGGAGCGATGGGATGAGCGTGTAATGGGGAGGTAGGGGGTGAGTGTGATGGGGTGGGCATGAGTGTGTAATGGGGTGATGGAGTGATGGGGTGATGGGGTGGGTGATGGGGTGGGTGTGAGTGTGTAAGGGGGTGATAGAGCGATGGGATGAGTGTGTAATGGGGAGGTAGGGGGTGAGTGTGATGGGGTGGGTGTGAGTGTGTAACGGGGTGATGGGGTGATGGGGTGTGAGTGTGTAATGGGGTGATGGGGTGATGGGATGAGCGTGTAATGGGGAGGTAGGGGGTGAGTGTGATGGGGTGGGTGTGAGTGTGTAATGGGGTGATGGGGTGGGTGATGGGGTGGGTGATGGGGTGGGTGTGAGTGTGTAAGGGGGTGATGGGGTGATGGGGTGTGAGGGTGTAATGGGGTGATGGGGTGATGGTGTGAGTGTGTAAGGGGGTGACGGAGTGATGGGATGAGCGTGTAATGGGGAGGTAGGGGGTGAGTGTGATGGGGTGATTGTGGGTGTGTAACGGGGTGATGGAGCAATGGGATGAGCATCCAACAGGCTGTGAGTGTGCTGGGGTGCCGTGGGGTGAACATGGGTGTGTAACGGGGTGATGGAGTGATGGGACGGGTGAGTGTGTAACGGGATGTGAGTGTAAAGGAGCGACAGGGTGAGTGTGCATGCGCTGGGATGATGGTGAATGGGAGCGATGGGGCGACTGCGATGCTGCGAGTGCCCAGGGCTGTGCAACTCCAGCACTGCAGGTGTGAGCGCTGTGGGACGATGCGGGTGTGCAATGTGACGGTGCAGCCGTGCACTGGCTGTGAGCGTGCGGCTCTGATGCCGTGAGCGTGCGGGGCTGTCGGGGTGCGGCTGTTCCCGCGTCGGTGCCGCTCCTTCCGATGAACCGGGGGTGGGGTGGATTCCCGTTGGGTTCCCGGTGCCCCGGGGGAGTCCGCACAGCTCCGGGGGGGGGGAAAGACGAGGGGGGGCAGAGAGCGTCCCAGAGCCGCACCCCCCACCGTCCCGGCCCCGCCGGACCCCCGCTCCCGCCCCTCAATGGGCATTGCGGGGCGGTAACGGGCCTTCCCCGCCCCTCCCCCCGACATCGCCTTCCACCGGGAGCAGCCCCGGGCCCGCCGCAGCCCCTTCCCCTCGGTCCTTCCCCCCCCCACCCCCCCACCGGTGCCGGTGCTTACGTCGGAGCGCGGCGAGGAGGCAGAGGACGCGAAGCAGCGCCATGGGGGCGGCCCGCTGCCTCCGCCGGTGCCGGTCCCGGTGCCGCTGCCCCGGCGCTGTCCCCGGTGCTGCCCGCGCTCTCCGCGGTGCTGGAGCCGGCGGCGGCGGCGGCGGCGGCGGCGGCCCCGGGCGGGAGGCGGTGCCGTGCGCTGTGCCGGGGCCGCCCCGCGCCGCTCCGCTCCGCCGCCGTCAGCGCCGCCGTCAGTGGGGCCGCAGCCGCCCCGCCCCCGCCCCGTCGCTACCGGGAGCACCGGGATGGGGAGCTGAGGGGGCACCGGGAACCGGGTAGAGGGAGGGAACCGGGCAGATCCCGGTGTTCCCCGCAGCTGCCCCTGCTCTGTGCTGCCTCGGTACCGGCTGGATCCGGGGGAGAACGTGGACCCGCTCCGCTCCGCTCAGACACGGACCCTCGGGAGAGCCCCGCCCGAACCGGGGGCACCGACCTTCGGAACCCCCAAACCGGGACGCCCCAGGCCCCGCCCCTCATCTGTCCCCGCCCCCTAAGCCATAGGCCCCGCCCCTCGGCTCTGTTAGCCCCTCCCCCTCCGGGCGCACCGAGCCCCGCCCCCTCTTTGCCACTCCCTCCGCTCCACACCGCCGCGATTCGTCACTTCCGGCACTCGATACAGCTCCGCTTCTCACGCCGGCGCTTCCGGCGATTGTCCCCGCCCCTTCCGTTCGCGGCGGGAGGGGTCACTTCCGGCGCGCGGGGCCATCCCGCCGCCATCTTGGGCCGGCTCCGGGGTCTGCGGCGGGGCCCGGGGCCGTCGGGGCGGAGCGGGTCCCTCCATGGGAAGATGCAGCGGGCGGGGGCGGAGGAGGCGGCGGGGGTCGCAGGCGGCGGCGGGGGGAGCCGGGCGGAGCGGGGCTGGGCTGGCGGCGGCGGCCCCGGCCGGGCGGCTCCTGAAACGGGAGCTCCGGCTGCTCGAGTCCATCTTTCACCGCGGCCACGAGCGGTTCCGTATCGGCAGCGCCTGCCCGGACGAGATCAGCTGCGAGTTCGTGCCGGGGGCGGGCGCCAGGGCCGGGGGTTCCGCTTCCCGGGGGCCGCCGCCGGGTCCCGTCCGCATCCACTGCAACATCACGGTGAGGGCCGGGCGGGCGGTTAACGGGGCCGGGGCGGGCCGCGTGCCGGGGCTGCGGCGGTACCGGGCGGCGTTCGGTCGTTGGGCGGCGGCCTGGGAGAGCCGCGGGACTCGGGAGGGTTCTGCAGCACCGAGGCCGGCTTTGGCCACGCGGGGGTGGGGCGTTTGCGGGATCCCCCGGCCGGGTTGGGCTCTGGGTTCGTTCACCGTCACCCACGGAGCTTCCCGAGGGTTGTGGCTCCAACACGGGGAGCCCGGGGCTCTCTGGAGCAGCACCGTGTTAATGGCAGTGTGAGTGGGAGCCTTTCCTACGACACTTCCAGCCCAGCTTGAGAAGCAGCACCAGGCCTTATCAGCACCCGTGTGAGCCCCAATCTCAGCCCCCACCAAATGCTCCTCAGTGCTGAGATCGCCTTGAGCTCCCCCTGAGCTGTCAGAGCAGTGCAATGGGAGTTTTACAATGCTCAGCTCCTTTTCCTTCCTCCCAGGAGTCTTATCCAGCTGTTCCCCCCATCTGGTCCGTGGAGTCGGATGATCCCAACCTGGCAGCTATCCTGGAGAGGCTGGTGGAAGTCAGGAAAGGAAATACGCTGGTGAGAGGTGCTGGTGGGGAGGGATGGGGGGGCGGCTGCTTATGGTGTCAGCGTAGAACCTGCTGAGGTGGGCTCTGCTCCCACAGAGGGTTTAGGAATCGCAGCATCGGCAGCTCTGACTCCTGTCAGCATGCTTTCCCATGCATTCTCGCTTGGGATTTTATCCTGCTGAGCTTGGAGGGCAGAAAGGAGCATCTGTGGGGTCTTTGCTCGTTGGGGAAGTGGGGAGTGCTGTGGATGGCTGAGGCTCAGCTCCCTGTGCTGCTGGGTTTCTCTGACACCTCTCTGCTCTCTGTGCAGCTTCTGCAGCACCTGAAGCGAATAATTTCAGACCTGTGCAAACTCTACAACCTCCCCCAGCATCCTGATGTGGAAATGTTGGACCAACCTCTGCCGGCAGAACAGGTGAGGAACTCAGGGTGAGGATTTTTAGACTCATTTTGGGAGCTGCCTTGTTTTAGAGGGTGAGGCTTCCTAACCCTGAAGGAGGGCTGCAGCAGGTGAAGGTCTGTCTCTTCTCCCTTGGTGCCTGGGTGGGCCCAGCTTTATCTCTCCAGTTTGATGCCTGGCAGTGTTTGAGATGTTTCTTATCTGATTTCTTCTAACTCACCTTGCTTCCCTCACCTTGCGCCTCTGGAGCTGCTCAGGTTTATAACCTATAAAGCTTCTTGGCTTTGTTCTGCCTTTAAATTGCTTCTGTGTGTAAACCTCACCTCAGAAGTGTCTCAGAAAGCAGGGGAGCGTCGCCAGAGGAAGCTCACAGTGTGATTTTTGTCCTCACAGAGCACGCAGGAAGAGGTGTCCTCTGAAGAGGAAGATGAAGAGATGCCAGAGGTGAGTGCTGTGTACCAGGCAGCTGTGAGATGTCTGTGAGAGGTGCTGAGGCCCAGAGGTCGTGTTTGGGTGAAGCTGGAGGAGGCCAGGCAGGACAAGAGACCCATGGGAGCCGGTTTAAAATTGGTTTGATTTCAGCATTTTCCTGCCTTGCACCCAAATCCCGGTCACCAAGCAGGAGTGGGAGGTTGGCAAAACACAAAGGACTGCAGCAGCGACTTGTGAGGGCAGGGAAACGAGCTGAGGTCAGAGCCCCTCAGATGGGTTCTCGCTTTGTGCTGCCATGCTTTGCAAGTCTGAAATTTCCTCACAAGTAATTTGATTTGTGGGATGCGTGGGGCCGAGGCACAGGGGAGCCACGGGGTGGAAATGGGACTCGTGCAGAGAAGATGAGGTGGGATGGCTCGGCGTGTGAGGGAGATAATTGGCAGGAGAGGCAGAAGCAGCCATGCTTCACTGAAGGCTGAGAATATCACGCTGAAAAACCCACAGGCTCCGGTTGTTTGGTTTGCGGTTTAAGAGATCTCTAGAAGTGGGTGGAATAATCTTGAAATCTCCATGGTGACGTCGGGCGATGCACTTCTCCTTGGGTGCCTGAGGTCTGTGCACCTCGGAGCGCTGCAGAAGCAGAGGGCAGGTCACTTGGCAGCGGCCAGGCACGCGTTGGGCTTTCAGCCAAGTGAATATCGTGCTAAACCCAGGCCTTATACAAAGGTCCCTTGAGAAAAGGTGGGGGTTTAAACTGCTACCACGCGTAACTGGTCTGCAAGCTTTGCTGCTTCTGGGCAGATCTGCAGCTTGTAAATCCTTGTGCTCCTGTTAGCTGGGGGAAAAAGCCTCAGGAAGCGAGCTAGCAAGAAGCGTTGCCCCTTCGTGCTCTCTGCTAACACCTCGCCTTGTGCAGCAGGCTGTGCTGTTGTGGGGAGCAAAGGTTTCAGGAGAGCAGAGCAGCAGAGCTGCGCCCTGTGGCGGAGATGCGTTACACGCAGGTTAATCCACTCGAGGGATTTTCTGGGAGGATCTATTTTCCCTTTGCCACGGTCTAAAAATGTCAAAGCCCTTTCCAAAGCGCTGTTCTTCCAGAATAGCAGCAGCTAGGCCGGAGAGGCCGAAGCAACCACTTGCTCAAGAGGATTTAAAACCAATACTGGAGCTCTGCGTATCCACGGCCGTTTGCAGGCAGCCCAGCTCGGCGCCCCAATGCTGTGGCAGTGGCTGCTGTGCTGCAGAAGCGATGGCTGCAGCCGTCCCTGATGGCTGCAACTGTTTTCTGCTGATGTGGCGTTGCGAGCATCGGCCCAACGGATGCTGCTGTGGAAGGGGATGAGGGGCAGAGCGTCTGCCCTCGCTGGGGAGAGCAGTGGGAGCAGAGCGAGAGCTGAGCTGATGTAGGAGAGCCTCCAGACACGCTGTGAAACGCGGCCTCTCTTGGAGAGGAAAAGGTCCTGTGGGTTTTTTGTCAGTCTGTTCTTGTGCTCCTGGTGACCCGTGTTTGTTCTGAGCATCCTCAGAGCGGGGATAATCCTGCCCAGCAGCAGCACCCACGCTTTGTTCCAGCCTCCAGAAACACGGCACGGGGCTGCTTGGAGCCGATGCGCGGCTCCCTTCGGCTCATTGGGGAGCATCTGTAAGATTAATGGCTAATTATAACCAGGCGTGAGACTTGGCAGAGAAGGATTGAGGGAACAAAGAGCTTGTGTGAGCCCAATTTAAATCTGGAAAGGGAAGTGTGCCTGTCTGCCTGCTGGCTTTGGCACGGGACGGAGCCTGGTGCCTGAAGCTTCCTCACTGAGCGTGTCCAGGCCTCGTGCTGAAGTCTCCTCTTCCACAAAGTGCTTGGGATCCCTCAGCCCAAAGGATTCCGACCACACGTCTCTGCACTTGGAGCAGGGAGCAGTGAGGTGGGTCTGGTGCCATCTCTCCTCTGCCCTTCGCAGGACACCGAGGACTTGGACCACTATGAGATGAAAGAGGAAGAGCCGGCGGATGGAAGGAAAACGGAGGATGAAGGCATCGGGAAGGAAAATCTGGCCATTTTAGAGAAAATAAAAAAGAACCAGAGGCAAGATTACTTAAATGTACGTGCCTCCCAGGGGGCGGGAGGGTTGGGGAAGCAGAGGGGCCAGCTCTGGCCACGGGTACAGCCTGGCTCTTGGGGATGGCTGAGGGTAATGCAGAGGAGCTGGAGGAGTGCTGCCAGGCTGAAGGAAGCCTTCCTGCAGCAGGGTTTGGGGATGCCCTGTGCCCCCAGGAGCTGGGCCTCACCTCTGGCCGTGGCGAAAGGTGCTGGGTCGTGCTTTATGCTCCTGCTGCAACTGCACTGTGTGAGCGAGGCGCTTGTTTGAGGCGAGGGAAGTTGATGCAGAGAGAAAAGGGAAAACTTGAGAGAGGGAGGGCATGGCGAGGTGTGGTTTGGGGGCTGGGCAGGAGCTGCGGTCTGGGCATCGTGGTGAGAACAGCATAACAGTGCAGCTTCTCCCCTGCTGGTTCCTTGCAGGGTGCGGTGTCTGGGTCTGTGCAGGCCACTGACCGGCTAATGAAGGAGCTCAGGGATATTTACAGATCACCAAGTTTCAAGGGCGGTGAGTACGGTGATGCCTGGGGCTCCTCTTGTCCTTCAGGATGTGGGTCTCAGGGACGGGTCCTTCGCTGTGTGCTCAGCTGCCTTGGGCAGAGCCTCAGGTTTTGGGGTGCTGTGGCTCAGTAGGGTGCAACAGAAGCGCCCACATCATGGTGGTTTCTTTGCAGGATGGTCTGTGCTGCGGGGATGAGGGGGTTTGCAGGCTGGCTGGTGGCTCGTCCCCCTGTCTGGTGGCCCCTCTTCTGACTCCACTTTTTTTTTGCCTTGCAGGATACTATGCAGTCGAACTAGTGAACGACAGCCTGTACGATTGGAACGTCAAACTCCTGAAGTAGGTGGCACGGTTTGGGATGGCGGAATCTTGGTGGTGGGACCAAAACATCCCCAGCGAGCAGGGGGCAGCGAGCAGGGCAGAGCTTGGGTTGACCTCTTAGTCTTGTGGGCAGCTGACTTCTATCCAGAGAAAGATGAGCTAATCTGAGGGCTCTGCGAGTCTGTCTGCTGTTCCTAGAGTCCTGGAAGAGGTGCATCAGGCAAAACCCCGAGCTCTCACACCCTCCAGACATCAGTGCTGCCTTTCCCTTGGGCCGGGCGGTCTTTATTTTTAAGCTGGCATGCAAAAAGGGTGTGATGGTCTTCTCTGGAAACCGGGAGCAGAATGCTGGCAGCGCGTGCTGTCACTGCCCTCTGGGTGTGAACCCAGGGCCCCCGTGGCAGCCGGGTTGTGCAGGTAGGGGAGCTCTGGG
Organism: Lagopus muta; assembly: GCF_023343835.1. Classification (NCBI taxonomy): domain Eukaryota; kingdom Metazoa; phylum Chordata; class Aves; order Galliformes; family Phasianidae; genus Lagopus; species Lagopus muta. The sequence goes on from NC_064461.1 coordinate 1,860,312, forward strand.
CTCCAAGCGGCAGCGAGCGTGGCTGAGTTGAGGTGCATCACCTCTGCTCTGAGCCTCTGGGTTTCCCTTCCGACAGGGTTGACGAGGATAGCGCTTTGCACAACGATCTCCAGATCCTCAAAGAAAAAGAAGGAACAGATTTCATCCTCCTAAACTTCTCCTTTAAAGTAAGGCTTCTCGAACCTGCTGTCCTCGACGCGCGCCCGCTGCCCTCAGCCACCAGAGGAGACGTTTCTCAATGTGTTTCCCTTCTCTCGTTCCAGGATAACTTTCCTTTCGATCCACCGTTCGTAAGGGTTGTGTCCCCAGTGCTGTCAGGGGGGTAAGTAGCTGCTGGTTCTGCTCACAGAGCTCTGCAGCTCTGCTTCCCGGGTCAGTTTTCATGACAGTGAGGAGCAATGTGCAGCTTTGTTATTAATACGTTTGTGGCAGCCTTCCTGGGAAGCGTGGTCAGTGTTGGCAGATGGTTTTCCTTGCTTTCTGTTGGTTTTGGTTTGAGCAAACAGCTCACCTGCAGAGCCAGGGAGGGGGGGAGGCGAGGCTGCATCCATCTCTGGCATAACTTTGCCCATGTTCCTTCCCCAAGGTATGTCCTGGGTGGTGGTGCCATCTGCATGGAGCTGCTTACCAAACAGGTGAGTCCCAAAGCTCAAAGCCTGGTTGCTCTCACCCTTCTGGCAGCCAAATCTGCCATCTGCCAGCAGCTGAGAGCTTGTGCTGCCTGCATAGGGCTTGGAGAAGCCCTTCCTCTGCCTCTGGGAAGCTCAGCCCCCTGCTCCCATCCACGCTCATCTCTCTGCTGTGTGTGCTCTGACCCACAGGGCTGGAGCAGCGCATACTCCATCGAGTCTGTGATCATGCAGATCAGTGCAACTCTGGTGAAAGGGAAAGCACGAGTGCAATTTGGAGCCAATAAGGTAAGGGCCAACGTGGGGCAGCTGGGCAGGGCTTGGGAAGAACCAAAGAACACTGAGCAGTGCCTGGGGGTGTTTGGGGGCACGAGTGTCCTCCCTTCCAGGACCCTGAGCTCCTTCCTTCCCGTCCTTCCAAGACCCTGAGCTCCATCCCTTCTTCCCTTCCAGGACCCTGAGCTCCATCCCTTCCTCCCCATCCTTCCAGGACCCTGAGCTTCTTCCTCCCCATCCTTCCAGGACCCTGAGCTCCATCCCTTCCTCCCTTCCAGGACCCTCAGCTCCATCCCTTCCTCCCTTCCAGGACCCTCAGCTCCATCCCTTCCTCCCTTCCAGGACCCTCAGCTCCATCCCTTCCTCCCCATCCTTCCAGGACCCTCAGCTCCATCCCTTCCTCCCTTCCAGGACCCTGAGCTCCTTCCTTCCCGTCCTTCCAGGACCCTGAGCTCCATCCCTTCCTCCCTTCCAGGACCCTGAGCTCCTTCCTTCCCGTCCTTCCAGGATCCTGAGCTCCATCCCTTCCTCCCTTCCAGGACCCTGAGCTCCATCCCTTCCTCCCTTCCAGGACCCTGAGCTCCATCCCTTCCTCCCTTCCAGGACCCTGAGCTCCATCCCTTCCTCCCTTCCAGGACCCTCAGCTCCTTCCTCCCCATCAACAAAGACGAGAGCCTTGGGAAGGAGAGGGGCAGGCATGTGGGGAATACCCCCTGCATTGAGTGGGCTCAAAAGGGCTTTGGAGGGGCTGACGTGCGAAGGCAACCGGCCACGTGTCAGCACGGTTGGCGTGGGGAAAAGCCTGCAGCTGCTTTGAACTGACCGTCCCCCCTGACTTCCCTTGCAGAATCAGTACAGCCTGACAAGAGCACAGCAGTCCTACAAATCCCTGGTTCAGATCCACGAGAAGAACGGTGAGGCTTGGAGGGATGGGGAGAACCTTTCTCTTTGCTGCTCCAGAACCGCGTGGCGCCGTTCGGTGCGGAGAGGAAAGCGCCCCAGCGAGCCGGGTGCCCTCCTGGGCAGCGCAGCGCTTGCACCCGAGCCCTGTGCAAGTGGAGCTCGGCCTATTTGTGCTGTTTCCTGCTGGGGATTTCCAGGTCGTAGGGCTTGCATTCACAGAATCACACAGAATCACAGAATCACCCAGGTTGGAAGGGACCCCAAGGATCATGTAGTTCCAACCCCCTGCATGGCAGGGCCACCAAACATCCACATTCAGATCAGGTTGCCCAGGACCCCGTCCAACCTGGCCTTGAACACGTCCAAGGACGGGGCATCCACAACCTCCCTGGGCAGCCCGTTCCAGGGCCCAACCACTCTCCTAGTAAAGAACTTCCCCCTAACATCCAACCTAAATCTTCCCTCCTTCAACTTGGATCCATTTCCCCTCGTCCTGCTGTTGTCAGCCCTTTGGAAGAGTTGACTCCCCTCCTGGCTGTAGGTTCCCTTCAGGTATTGATAGGCTGCCATGAGGTCACCCCGCAGTCTTCTCTTCTCCAGGCTGAACAAGCCCAACTCCCTCAGCCTGTCCTCATAGGGGAGCTGCTCCAGCCCCCTCATCATCTTAGTCGCCCTCCTCTGGACCCTTTCCACAATCTCTCTGTCTTTCTTGTACTGAGGGCTCCACACCTGGACACAGGACTCCAGATGGGGCCTCACAAGAGCCGAGTAGAGAGGGACAATCACCTCCCTGTCCCTGCTGGCCACCCCTCTCCTGATGGAGCCCAGGATCCCATTTGCCTTTCGAGCTGCCAGAGCGCACTGCTGGCTCATGTTCAGTCTCTCGTCCATCAGGACCCCCAGGTCCTTCTCTGCCGAGCTGCTCTCCAGGCCCACTCCTCCCATCCTGTACAGGTGCCTGGGGTTCTTCCGGCCCAAATGCAAAACCCTGCACTTTGCCGTGTTGAACCTCATCAGGTTCACCCCAGCCCAGCCCTCCAGCCTGTCGAGGTCCCTCTGAATGGCATCCCTTCCTTCCACCGTATCAACCGCACCGCTCAGCTTGGTGTCATCAGCAAACTTGCTGAGGCTGCACTCAATTCCCTCATCGATTAATAAAGATGTTAAATTCCTGTGCAGCCACATCCCTCACCCGTCTGTGTTCCTTTCAGGCTGGTACACACCGCCCAAGGAGGACGGCTAGCGCAGACGCTGCGGGACCCATCTGCTCGCTCCCAAACGCTGTGCTCGGATCTCACCGCGCCTCTCCGGCTTTCTCCCAGGATATCATAGCTCTGCCTGTTGCAGGACAATAATGGCTGTTATCAACTTTAAAAGAAAACTGTTTAAGCAGTCGGACTGACTTAAAACACTTGCTGGACCCTTGTTAGCAGGCATTCTTTATTAAAACAAACTTTTGAGCCTCTTGTATCGCTGGAAACTTTCGACTCTACTCCAGTCTAGAGCGTCCTCCTTACCTATGCTATGGATTTAATTTATTTTCTTATTTCATGTACACTGCTTTTTTTTGTTACAGTGTATGATGGATGTGTATGGAAAATGTATCTTTGGAGAAAAATTACAGTTTGTTAATTTGAAGGTTAGTGGTCTAGTATTGGTTTTTGCAAGCTGCTGCGTTGTTACGTGGGGCAGCTGTGGGGGGGAGATGGATGGGGATGGAGAAATGGGCAGAGCTGTGAGCAGAACCAAGCAGGGAAGTGTGGAGCAACGTTCTGGGAAGGAGGAAACCCTGCTTTGTGGGGGACTGAGAAGCTCCTGCTGCCTTTTTCCACCTGTGCTCACATCCCACCCTCCTGAACAGGGGCTGGGAGGAAGGAGGAGGGGGAGCTCAGGGTCCTGGAAGGGAGGGAAGGATGGGAAGGAAGGAGCTCAGGGTCCTGGAAGGGAGGAAGGGATGGAGCTGAGGGTCCTGGAAGAGGGGGAGGAAGGAGCTCAGGGTCCTGGAAGGGATGGAGCTCAGGGTCCTGGAAGGACAGGAAGGAATGGAGCTGAGGGTCCTGGAAGGGAGGAAGGGATGGAGCTCAGGGTCCTGGAAGGGAGGAAGGGATGGAGCTCAGCGTCCTGGAAGGGAGGAAGGGATGGAGCTCAGGGTCCTGGAAGGACGGGAAGGAAGGAGCTCAGGGTCCTGGAAGGGAGGAAGGGATGGAGCTCAGCGTCCTGGAAGGGAGGAAGGGGTGGAGCTCAGGGTGCTGCAGCTTCTCTGGTGCTGTGAGTCCTGGACTGGAGGGCATCGCTGATTCATTAGCATCACAGCGAGCCCATCAGTGCCGATTCGCGGTGTTTGAATCAAAGCGACGAGGAAATCAAAGGGCGTCAGAAGAAGTTTGTTATCTCACGCGGCAGCTGCTCTGCTCGTTACCCCTTTGCCCTACTTTGAGCCTTGAAAGACGCGGCTGAGAGGAGGTTAATGAGGAGCAGCGGCAGGGCGCTGCCAGGGGCTGTTTTGAAGCGCTGTGCTGTAGGGCAGGAGGAGAAAGGGGGGCCGGGAACCTTGAGGAGCCCTCCAAGGAGAAGTGCAAAGTTCCTGGGAGGAACTGGAAAACCTCTCTGCTGGAAGGAGAGGCTGAGGGTCGGGGCTGCTGTGCGAGGGGCAGAGGGGGCTCAGGGGGTCCCGCTCGTGGCCGTAAATCCCTGCAGGGAGGCACACGGGGATGGAGCCCAGCTCTGCTCGGTGTGCTGGAGACAAACCGCGGCCCACTGGAGCACTGGAGTGCTGCTGCGCTGATTTAACGAGCATTGCAATTGGGGCTGAGCGCTGCCCAGCGGCTGAAGAGATGCTCAGCCCCACAGCTCCAACCCCAGCGCTGCGGAGCCCTCGAACGCTGAGCCTTGTGGGGATCTCCCTGTGCTCAGCTCGGAGCCCCACAGCCCGGCTCCCAGCGCCATAAGGAGCCGAACGGGGTGGGATTTTCTGCAGCGGTTGCGCTGCAATGGGGCTGAGCTGCAGCAGGTGCGAGGTCAGGGGTCTTCAGGGGGTCTGCGTGCAGATTTCAGTGCTTGGGGGTCAGCGTGCGGTGTCCTAGGGGTCAGTGCATGGGGTCTATGCGCTATTCCAGTGCGCGGGGTCTGTGGGGGGGATCACGGGGTCGAATCGGTGCTCCCGCTGCCCCCACCCGTTCTGCCCCAGACTTCACTCGGCTTCACCGCACGGGGACCCCTCGTGTCGCCCCGCGGTGCTCCGCGCAGAGCCGCCCCGTCGGGCCCGGCCCGATCCCCGCCACCCCCCGCGGCCGCCCCCTCCGGATCTGGGCGGGGAGCTCCGGCCCCACCGCCTCCCCTCCGGCCTCTTCCAGCCCCGCCAGGCTCCGTCCGTCCGTCCCGTCCCGTCCGTCCCGTCCGGTCCCGTCCCGCCGCCGCCGCATGGGGCCCCCCGGGCCGGCGTGACCGAGCCGCACCCCCGGGGATCGCCCCCACCGCGGAGCCGCGACGGCCCCCGCCGCCTTCGAGGGGCGATCAGCGCGGAGCTGCCCCGAAGCGCCGATCGAGGACCCCCCCTCCGCCCCCGCCCGGGGCCGGAGCAGCTCAGAGCCCCCCCCGCGCCCATCGCTGGAGCAGAACCCGGATCCCCCCCTCCGCCCCCGACCTCCGGGGGCACCGCCGGACCCTTTCCTCGTCGGGGCGAGGGAAGCTCGGAGCGGCCCCCGGTGTTCGGGGCGGGGGGAGAGCTGCGCTGGCCCTGACCCCACCGCCGGCCCCGGGGGGGGCGCGCCCCCGGCCCTATGGCGGCCAAATGGTTCAAGGAATTCCCCTCCAACCTGAGGACGGGCTCGGAGAAAGCGCGACCGAACAAACCGGGCGGCACCGCCCGTAAAAGCCTGGGGGGCAACGAACCGCCCGGGGGGGCCCCGCCGGGGAAAAGCCGCAAAAACTCGGCGGCTGAGGTGGGGGGCTGCAGGGCCGTGTATCCCCCCGGGACCGGCAAGGACGGAGGAGGCCGTCTGTCTCGGGACAACCTGCAGGGACTGCTGCAAGCCGCCGCCGGGAGGATGCGCAAAAACTCGAAGGTGGAGGGGGTCGCTGCCGAAGGACCCCCCCGGAGCTGCGGGACGTACATCAACCGCCTGATCAAAGTGGAAGCCCACGAGAAAAACCCCAAAGGCTACCCCAGCACCGGGCCCGTGCCCGAGGAGAAGGGCAAGAGCCCCAAAACGGAGACGGTAAGGGGAGGGCTGTGGGGTGGGGTGGGATCGTGGCACCCCCCTCCCCCCCGGCCCAGCTGAGCCCAACTCCGAGGTCCCTCCATCGCAGTTTTCCCCTCTCTGCCGTCCCCTGCCCCCACTGACCCGTTAAATAAATGTTCCCATAGAGCTCTGCTGGGAACAGGAATAGGTGGCCATGGGGACAGGGCTGTGTCCCCAAGCAATGCCCTTTGGGTTTGTCCTCCACTACCTCCAGATGGCCCCCAGGACCCCCACTGACCCCCGGGCTGCACAGGGTGGGCGCTGCCCCCACCCAACGCTGCCACTCGAAGCCAACACGCACCCTCCACTGGGTGCTGGGGGGTGGCTGCCATCCCTCCTGGGCACATCCAGGAGCCAAGCAGTGACAGCATCCCCAGTGCCCACCTGTGTGCCCCCCATCTGCCCCCCAGGTCATCATTCTGGAGGACTACGCTGACCCTTACGATGCCAAACGCACCAAAGGGCAGCGGGACGCTGAGCGCCTGGGGGAGAACGACGGCTACATGGAGCCCTACGACGCACAGCAGATGATCACAGGTGTGTGCCGTGGTGTGATTTGGTGTGCCGTGGTGTGCCATGATGTGCCATGATGTGCCATGGTGGGACTTGGTGTGCCGTGGTGTGCCATGATGTGCCATGGTGTGCCATGATGTGCCATGATGTGCCATGGTGTGCCATGGTGTGCCATGGTGTGCCATGGTGTCTCAGTGTGCCCTGATTGCCATCGTGTGCCCATAGCGTGCCATGGTGGGACTTTGTCTTCCATGATGTGCTATGGTGTGCCATGATGTGCCGTGGTGTGCCATGGTGTGCCATGGTGGGACTTTGTCTTCCATGGTGTGCTATGGTGTGCCATGATGTGCCATAGTGTGCCATGATGTGCCATGGTGTGCCATGGTGTGCCATGGTGTGCCATCGTGTACCATGGTGTGCCATGGTGTGTCTCGGTGTGCCCTGATGGCCATCGTGTGCCGTAGCGTGCCGTGATGCGCCACGGTGTGCCGTGATATGGCTTGGTGTGCCATGATGTGCCACGATCTGCCATGATGTGCCATAATGTGTGCCGTGATGTGTCTCGGTGTGCCCTGATTGCCATCATGTGCCACGATGTGCCATGTTGTGCCATAGCATGCCATGATATGACTTGGCGTGCCACCATGTGCCACGGTGTGCCTTGGTGCCCCATCCCATGCCGTGCTGCACCGCTGGCAGCACGCAGCACCGTGAGGCCGTCAGCCGGGGACCCACCCGGCGCGGAGCTTTGGGAACAGGAAAGCTGCTCTCCCATTTCCTGCACTGCTCCCCATGATAAGGTGTGTGCCACGCCGCTGCCCCACGGCACAAAGCCCGGTGCCACCGGCAGCACTCAGGGCCAGGATGCAGCCATGCCTTGAGGGGTCCCGTTGTCACCACCCCCCATGGGGACCCCATGGCTCGGTGTCCCCCCACCCCCAGGCTTTGCCCCCCAACTCCACCCAGGGGGCCGCAGCCGGACAGAATAACAGGAACTGAGTCGGCCGGAAGCAGGGAATAAAGGATTTGCTGCTGATGGCTTTTTTCCGTGCGGGGCAGCCGTGGGGCCAAATGGGGTGGAGGTGGGGCTATTTGGGCAGAGGGGGTATTTGGGGTGGGGGGAGGGAGGGGGGGACAGAGCGCAGGGGGTGTCCCGGGGTGGGGATGTGGGGTGTAGCATCCTGCAGCCCCACTTCCTCCGGGATCTCGGCGCCAGCGCCAGCGGGACGGCGACCGGGCGCCGCGGGGATGGGCGCCTTCCTGCCCCTCCCGGCCCCACGCGTTACGGGTCATGGGGTGTCAATGAGGGGGGGGGGGGGGGGGAGTGAGGCCCCCTCCCCAACCCAACACCCTCTGTTCCCACAGAGGTTCGCCGCCGTGGCTCCAAGGACCCCCTGGTGAAAGCCCTCCTGCTGCTGGATGAGGCGGGGGGCAAAGCGGAGGTGGCCAAGAAGGTCGGGGGGGGGCAGCGAGACAGTGGGGAGGGGGCCGCAGCTCTACGACACCCCCTATGAACCTGGGGCTGATGAGCGTCCCGGCAGCTGAGTACGAGCAGCCCTGGGAATGGAAGAAGGAGCAGATTGTGAAGGCGCTGTCGGGTAAGAGCTGGGGTGGGGAGGGGGCTGCAGGGCTGCGGTGGGGGCTCAGCTCCCCCCATCCATCCATCCATCCATGGATAGGGAGGGGGCTGCAGGGCTGCGGTGGGGGCTCAGCTCCTCCCTATCCATCCATCCATCCATGGATAAGGAGGGGGCTCTGGGGCTGAAGTGGGGGCTCAGCTCCCCCCATCCATCCATCCATGAATGGTGAAGGAACTGCAGGGCTGCGGAGGGGGCTCAGCTCCTCTCTATTCATCCATCCATCCATCCGTGGATGGGGAGGGGGCTCTGGGGCTGCGGTGGGGGCTCTCCTCCCCCAATCCATCCATCTGTCCATCCATCTGTCCATCCATCCATCCATCCATCCATCCATCCATCCATCCATCCATCCATCCATCCATCCATAGATGGGAAGGGGCTGCGGTGGCTGCGATGGAGGCTCAGCTCCCCCGTCCATCCATCCATCCATGGATGAGGAGGGGACTCCAGGGCTGCAGTGGGGTCTCTCCTGCCCCCCATCCATCCATCCATCCACCCCCCCTCTCCAGTTCAGTTCGAGGGCTCTGAGCGGCCCCGGGAGGAGGCAGCACGGCAGCACCTGCGCCAGAAGAGTTGGACCCCACGCATGGTGAAACCATCGGAGCAGAGCGAGGGGGAGCGTGTGGACCCCGCCGTGTCGCTGGAGAAGCAGCCGTGGGTCACGAGCTGAGCCGGGGGGTGGTGTTATAGGGGGGTGGGGGTCTGGGTGCATCTCACAGCCCCTCTGTGACCCCCCCCCCCCAGGTGGTACCATGGGGCCATCACACGTGCTGAGGCTGAGAGCCGGCTGCAGGCGTGCAAGGAAGCCGGGTACCTGGTGCGCACCAGCGAGAGCGGCAGTGGGAAGTACTCCATTGCTCTCAAGTGAGTGGGGGGCGCTGGGGGGGTCCTGGTATTGGGATGGGATGGGATGGGATGGAGGGGGTCTTGACGTTGGGGTGGGGGTTCTTGTACTGAGATGGGGGGGGGATCTTGGAGGGGGGAGGGGGTTATTTATTGGGGATGGGATGGGGTGGGATGGGATGGGATGGGATGGGATGGGATGGGATGGGATGGGATGGGATGGATGGGATGGGAAGGGTCTTGACATTTGGATGGGGGTCCTGGTTCTGGGATGGGGGGGATCTTGGCAAGGGGGGGAGGTCTTGGTAGTGGGATGGAATGGGATGGGGTAGGGTGGGGTGGAAGGGGTCTTGACATTTGGGTGGGGGTCCTGATATTGGGATGGAGGGGATCTTGGCAAGTGGGGGTCTTGGTACTGAGATGAGATGGAGGTGGTCTTGACACTGGGTTGGGGGTCCCAGTAGTGGGATGGGGGGGCTTGATACTGGAGAGGGGGTTCTGGCAGTGGGATGGGCTGGTCCTGATACTGGGATGGGGAGGGGCTCAGTACTGGATTGGGGCTTCTGGCACTGGGGGGGACTCAGCACTGGGTGCGATAATCTTGGTACTGGGAGGGGAGTCCTGGTACCGAGGAGGGGGTCCTGGATGGAGCGATTGTGGAACTGGGATGAAGGATGGGAATCCCAGTACTGGGATTTGGGGGCAGGGGGGGGGGGGGGGTCCCAGCACAGCAGGATCCCCCCATGGAGGGCAGTGGGCGCCCCGTGGCAATCGCTGCTGTCCGAGCATAGCTCAGATGGAGCGGCACCCCTCGTCTTGTCCCCCCCCCCCCCCCCCCCAACCCGGGGGACACGGCCGTCCCCGAGCTGCCCGGTGCTGGGGAGTGGGGGAGGGCAAAGCGTCCCCTCCCACCCTCATTGTCGGCGGCGCTGGCGGCGTTTCCTTCCTGAGGAAGCGGAGCCCCCGGAGCCGAAACAATCAGAGCAGGACTGGAACAAACACAGGGGCGGACGCGGCCCCGCAGCGCCGGGTGGGACCCATCGGGGGGCTGCAGCCGTTCCCCCCCCCCCCCCGCCCCCCAAACACCCCCCCCCTCCATGACCCCCCTCCCATTCATCCCGCAGGACCAGCCAAGGCTGCGTGCACATCCTGGTGGCACAGACCAAGGACCATAAATACACCCTGAGCCAGGCCAGCGGAGGTTTTGCCAGCGTCCCCGAGGTCGTGCATTATTACTCCACCGAGAAGCTGCCTTTCAAAGGGGCCGAGCACATGGCCCTGCTGCACCCCGTGCACTGCAAGATGCACTAAAGGGCTGGGACTGCCCCCGGGGGGGGGTCCCACGGTGTGTGTCCCCCCCATTTGATGGGGTGAAAGCGGCTGCCCGACCTACTACTACAGATAGGGGATGGCGTCCCCCCCTTCCTGGGTTGGGGTGGGGGATGCGCTGAGGTCGGGAGCTGTGATGGAGGTGTGAAATAAAGATGTTGGCTGAGAGGAGTGGGATGGGATGGGATGGGATGGGATGGGATGGGATGGGATGGGATGGGATGGAGGGGTGGGAATGGGGTGGAGGGGTGGGATGGGATGGGATGGGAGGGATGGAGGGGTGGGATGGGATGGGGTGGGATGGATGGAGATGGGATGGGATGAGATGGGATGGGGTGAAGTTGACTGATATGGGATGGAATTGAGTGGGATGGGATGGAGTTGAGTGGGATGGGGTGGGGTGGAGGGGTGGGATGGGATGGGGTGGGATGGGATGGAGATGGGATGGGATGGAGGGGTGGGATGAGATGGGATGGGATGGGATGGAGGGTGGGATGAGATGGGATGGGGTGAGATGGGGTGGGGTGAAGCTGACTGATATGGGATGGAATTGAGTGGGATGGGATGGAGTTGAGTGGGATGGGATGGAGGGGTGGGATGGGATTGGATGGGATGGAATTGAGTGGGATGGGATGGGATTGGATGGAGTTGTGTGGGATGGGATGGGATGGGATGGGATGGAGTTGGGTGGGATGGGGGTACAGTGGGGTGGGGATGGGTTGGGATGCAGGGGATTGTGATGAAGTGGGGGCAGAGGGTGCAGGGATGGGGTTGGAAGGACCACAGTGGGGTGGGGATAGGGATGGGAGGGCAAAATGGGGCAGGGATGGGGTTGGGGTGCTGTGGACCTGCAGATGAATTGAGGGAGATGAGGGGGGCAAAGGGGGCAGAGATGGGGTTGGGGAGCAAGGATATGGGGAAGCCACAGTGGAGCAGGGCCGGGGGGTGCTGGGAACCCCAAGGATGCAGGGATGGAAGGGGGGTAGTAAGGGATGCAGGGATGGGGTTGGGTGGGTCTGTTGTAGGGATGGGACATGAGAGGTAGGAATGCGGCTGTCGGAACAGGAATTGGGGTGATGGAGCCCCCGGGGATGGGATGGGGGCTGCAGTGGGGCAGGGATGTGGCTGGGGAACCTCAAGGGTGCCACGAGGCCGTGCAGGATGGGCTCAGCACGAGGCTCTGGGTGCAGGTGAAACCAGGACAGGTTTCCTGGCGGGGGGGGGGGGGGGGAACCATGGGGTACAGCCCCGGATGGGGCCCATGTGTGGGCACAAGAGAATGAGGGCAGAACAGCCCCAGGGGGAGGAAGGGGAAGGGGGGACAGGGCCCCCATGGGTGCCATTGGGAGAGTTGGGATTGGGGGCTGCCCCCGTGCACACATCTGCATCCTGTGGGGCTTTTTATAGCATGGGGCCAGGGGGGAGTGTGGCATCCCCACAGCACCCAACAGTGCAGCCCTCAGCCTGCGGTTTCCTGCACAGCTGCAGCGCTGGGGATTTGCTTAACATGAGGAGGGGGGGGGGGGGGATGTGCTGGGGGCACAGGGGGCACGAGCTGCAGGGTGCAGCGTGTGGCTCACAGCACGGCTTGGGGGAGGGGGAGTGCAAGGTACTGGGGCACAGCAAGGAGTGCAATGAGTAACAGTGCTTGGCATGGGGGGGGGCTATGGGGCATGATGGGGGCTATGGCGGGGGGGGGTTATGGCACACTGGAGAGCTATGGCACTTGGGGGGGGGGGGCTATGGCACAGGGAGGGGTGCATGGCATGGGGGGGGGTCTATGGCACACTGGGGAGGGGTCTATGGCACAGGAAGGGGTGCATGGCATGGGGTGGGGGGGGGTGTTATGGAACACTGGGGAGTTATGGCACTTGGGGGGGGGGCTATGGCACAGGGAGGGGTGCATGGCATGGGGGGGGGGGGTCTATGGCACATTGGGAAGTTATGATACTTGGGGGGGGGGGGTCAATGGCACACTGGGGAGGGGTCTATGGCACAGGGAGGGGTGCACAGCCTGGGGGGGGGTCTATGGCACACTGGGGAGCTATGGCCCTTGGGGGGGTGGTTATGGCCCAGGGAGGGGTGCATGGCATGGGGGGGGGGGGTCTATGGCACATTGGGAAGTTATGATACTTGGGGGGGGGGGTCAATGGCACACTGGGGAGGGGTCTATGGCACAGGGAGGGGTGCACGGCCCGGGGTGGGGAGTCTATGGCACCCTAGGGGGCTATGGCAAAGGGGGGGCAGGAGGGGTACGCAGGAAGGGAGTACTGAGCCCCCCCCCCCATTTCCCACCCCCCAACCCAAGGCAGGAGCCACTCTCTTAAAATCACACCGCCTTTATTGGGAGGGGTCTCCCAGCTGCACCCCCTCCTCCCAACACAACCAAATCCCCTCTGCGGTGCAGTGGGACAGGGCCGATCCAGCCGGACCCTCTGACCCCCCCCCCCCCCCCCTCCCCCCCCGTGGCATTAAGGGGGGGCTCAGCCCCTCCCCTGTGGCCACTCTGAACCAAATCCGACCCCATTCTCACGCTCCAGTGCTTCCAGCTTGGCCGTGACCCTGAAGCTGCATCACCCCCCCCCCCCCTCCCCCCCAGGCTGGATCCCCATAGGGATGTTGATGCCCCCAGTGCAGGGGGGGAGGGCATGGGGGTGGCAGGGGGGCGCACCCTGAGCCAGGCCTCAGACTGAGGGTGGGAGAGCTGCCAGCACCGCTCTCCCCCCCCCCCCCCCCCCCAGTTACTTTCCTGAGAGGAAATAATCCAAATTGGTGACATGAAGAGGCCCGGGGGGGGCGGCAGGCGGCAGCAGGGGGGCGGCGCTCAGCGGGGAGACGGGGGGGCAAAGGGGAACCATTGGGTGCTGGCTCCCCCCCCCCACCTTCACCCCCCGCTGCGCCTGTGCTCTCTGCTTGTACCTGCAGGAGGTGGGGGGGGCTCGGTCAGAATGGAATGGTGTGGCCCCCCCCACCTCCTCCATGCCCCCCCCCCCCCCCCCCAGCACTCACCTCATCCCTATGGCGAAGCAGAGGGCAATGGCCAGCAGCAGGCTGCCCCCCGCCACCAGAAGGGCATAGGGGGACGTGGGGGAGGTGGGCGGCAGCCTCCAGCACGGCCCCTGCAGCACAGTGTGGGGTGGGGGGTCAATGATGAGGTTGGGGGGGGGTCCCAGCCCCCCCATGGAGCCCCCAGCCCCCCCATGGAGCCCCCAGTCCCATCCTTACCCCCGGCATCATCAGTGGTGTCATCACCGAAGAGCTCGGGTGGCAGCGTGGCCCCATAGCCGTAGGGATCATCCTCAGCAGGGAACTGCAGGGGACACAGGTGGGGGCAGAGTGGGGATTTAGGGGGGGGGGCGGAGGGGGGGTTCTATGGGGCAGCCCCACACAGAGACACGGTGACACCATCCCTACCTGTGAGCTGTATGGTCCCATCTCAGTGACATCGCGGGGCTCTGCAAGGTGAGGTAAGAGGGGGGGGGGGGGTTGGTGTGACACAGGGGACCCCCGCACAGCCCCACACTTGGGTGGTGGGGGGGGGGGGGGGAGGCCATGATCCCACCCTCCCACCCCCCATTACCTGTCCAGGGGGTGCCCACCGCCTCCCGGCTCCATTCGCTCCACGCTCCGTGCCCAAACTCCTCCTGCGCCCTCACCTGCACCACGTGCCGGGTGCCCCGCCAGGCATCACCGATGTCCAACCACAGCCGTGTCACCTGGTCCACCTTTTTTTTGGGGGGGGGGGGAGGACACACATGGAGCAGGCTGACATACACAACCCCCCCCCCCCCCCCCCCCATCACCCCATGGCACCTGGGCTCACCTGGGTGAAGGTCGGGGTCGGCTCGGGGCGGGTAGCGCACCTGGAAGCGCAGCCAATAGAAGCGGGGGTCCCAGGAGGGGGGGTAACTCCAGCGCACGCGCAGCCGCCGTGGGGAAAGTTCCACCGCCTCCACAGTCACGTTCAGGGGGGGGTCCGGCTTCACTGTGGGGTCAGGGGTGTGGGGAACAGCATTTGGGGGCTGTGGGATCGGAACTGGAGGGGGTTTGGGGAGTGGGGAGGCAGCAAATGGGATGCGGGGGGGGTTGAGGAATGGGACAGTGTGGGGTTGAGGGGTCAGTGTGGGGGGTCAGGGGATGAGGGTGCCATGGGGGTTGGGGGCACGGACAGCAGAGAGCTCAGGGGTCAGAACCGGGGGGCTCAGAACATTGGGGGGTGGATTGGGGAGTGGAGACTCGGGAACTGGGGCGCCGTGGGGATTGGGACGGCGTCAGACTCAGGGATCAGCACTGGGGGTTGGGGATGTGGGCAGCACGAGGTTTTGGGGAACCTGGGGGCTCAGGGGTGCGGGAATGGGGAGCTTTGGGGATGAGGGCAGTGCAGGGCTCAGGGATCAGAATGGGAGGGGGCTGGGGGACACAGACACCACGAGGTTTGGGGTCTGGGGGGCTTAGGGATGGGGACGTGGGGAGCTTTAGGGAGCAGGACAGCACAGGGCTCAGCACCAGGGGTTGAGAATGTGGGCAGCACAAGACTTTGGGGACACGAGTGCTCAGGGATGGGGACATGGGGAGCTTTGGGGATCAGGGCAGCGCAGGGCTCGGGGATCAGTGTGGGAAGGAGCTGGGGGACACAGACACCATGAGGTTTGGGGTCTGGGGAGGCTTAGGGACGGGGACGTGGGGAGCTTTGGGGATCAGGGCAGCGTCAGACTCAGGGATCAGCACTGGGGGGAGAGGAATGTAGGCAGCGCGAGGTTTTGGGGACCTGGGGAGCTTTGGGGACCAGGGCAGCGCAGGGGATCAGCGTGGGAAGGAGCTGGGGGGGCGCGGGCACCACGAGGTTTGGGGTCTGGGGGGGGGTCTCAGGGACGGGCGCTCACAGATGCCATTGAGGGTGATGATGCGGGTCCTCCCCAGCGCTGCTCCCCGCGCGGCTGCTGACGCAGACAGACACCACGAGGGCTTTTGGTGCCTTCGGTGCCAGGCGGAACCTTCACCCGACAGACAAATTTCTGTGCCGTGGAGTAGAAGCGGCACCGCTGCTCTGTCACGTTCTCCGCTGTGAATCTGGTTTGGGGGCACGAGGATGCGGCACGAGGCAGGGGGGGGGGATCCTAAGGCAGCCCCCCCTCCATCTCCCCACAATGGGGAACGGCTTATGGGGATGTAAGGGGGGGGGAGGAGCTCACCTGCGCTTCATCCACAGCACCGCCCCGCGTGCCCGGAGCCGGCGATGCGCGCGGCCGCCACTCACAGAGCACATCTTTGTCGTGGCTGCGCCGGGAGCAGGAGACGCGGGGGGGTTCGGGGGGCTCTGCGGGGCAGTGAGGTGCTGGGGGGGGTTGCGGGGAGACCCGGACCCAAAGCGGCCCCCCCATCGCGCACCCACCTTCACCAGCAGACGCACGGTGCGCAATGTGTGACCCCCCTGGTGGCAGCTGTACCGCCCGGCGTCTTCCGGCCGCAGCCCCTCCAGCAGCAGCTCGTTGCCCCCCCCCAACGCCCGCCTCCTCCCGGACCACAGCACGGTGCCGTTGGGCGGCTCCGGATCCCGGCACAGCAGCGTCACGTTGGCTCCGGGGCGGCCCAGCACCGTGTCCTGCGGCAGCGCTGGGGAGCAATGAGGAAGGAGGGGGGGGAAAAGTCAGACGGTGCCCCCAAAGCTCCCGG
>NC_064461.1:1876855-1976492 GCF_023343835.1 Lagopus muta
CTTCTTGTACTTCTTGACCAGCTCCACCACCTGTGCCTTCTGCAGGGGGGTCACACGGCAGCAGATCACGGCCTTGCAGGCGCACGCCGTCTCCAGGAACTCCACCTCCATGTCTGCCTCCAGCGCATGGGCCTGGCAGGGGAGCGTGGGGCCGGGTGAGGTTGGACCCACAGCCAGGGGGGCAGCAGACCCGCAGTTAAAGGGCGATCAGAGCCGCAGCAGGCAGGGCGCCGTGGCCAGCTTGAGCTCCCTACCAGGCTGTGCCCGTTGATGACCAGAGCGTATTCGCCCGCGATGGCTTCCAGCACGGAGGTGAGCTTCGAAGAGGAGAGTTTCTCCTGGTAGGAGAAGCCGTTGCCCCATGGAGCGCGATCCATCCATCATCTTCTCCCGGGCTTTCCTGAGGAGGGAGCCCAGGGGGGGTCAGGGGGGTCTGTTCAGAGCAGCCCCAGCTGTGGGGCACAGCCCCACACCCTCCGTCCTCACCTGAGCTCCTCGCGCACCTCCAGCACGGTGTGGCCCGTGACCACGAACACCTCGCTCATGTCATCTGTCAGCATCTTGCAGGAGTAGCCGATGTTCACCGCTGTTTCTGCGGAAGGGGAACCTGGGGCTGAGCAGAGGGGGAAACGTGTGCCCCCCATCCCTGCCCTCACAGACGGGACCCGGCCCACGAACACCCCCGTGTTCCAGCAGCGCCGTGCCTCACCCTGCTTGTCCCCCGTCAGCACCCAGATCTTGATGTTGGCCAGCGTCAGGATGGCGATGGTTTCGGGGACGCCCTGCTGCAGTTTGTCCTCGATGGCCGTGGCTCCAAGCAGCTGCGGGACCGGCGCAGGTGGGGGGTTCAGCACAGGCTGCCCTCAGCCTCCCCCCTCCCCACATCCCCAGCCCACACACCGTCATGTTATGCTCCACCTCGTCGTAGAGCCGGGCCAGGCGATCCTCGCGGGCCTCAGGAGCTCCGCTGGCACGGCGCAGCCGTTCAGCCCAGTCCTCATAGTAGCTCTCCTCCAGGTCCTTGCAGGCCAACACCAGCGTGCGCAGCCCCTCGCCGGCGTATTCCTGCAAGCAGCCACAGCTGGGCACGGTCAGACCCCAAACGGCGTCCCCACACCTCGACCCCCACGGGACGCAGCCCCCCAGCCCCGCTCACGTTCAGGTGGTCCGTGGTGACGTTGCTCAGGTCCTGGTTGGAGGGGTGCAGGCGCTCCAGCAGGATGGTGTCGGCGCCTTTGCAGTACAGCCGGATTTTGCCCTCAGGGCTGCGCACTGTGGGAAGGGGGGGGACAGGCTGCCAGGCTCAGGGGTGCAGGAGCAGAGCCTCCTCCGAGCCCCGACCGCATCCCTGCGATATCTCCACACCACGGGGGGCTGTTTCCCAGCACCAGGCTGAGCCCCAGCCGCCCAGCCCCACTTCAGCCCGCCCCCAAACTCCCCAGCCCTGCTCTCACCGATGACAGACATGCGTTTGCGGATGTTGTTGAAGTCCAGGATGGCCAGCAGCTGGTAGGTGACAGCTCGGCCCAGCTCGTGCACCGTGATGGTTTTGGGCTGTGCGGGACCGGAACACGAAGCCAAAGTTCCTGGCAGCTGTGACCAATGCCCCCTCATCTGGGGACTGCGCCTTGTAGTACAGCTCCCCTGAGGACGGGGGACAGCAGGGGCTCAGTGCCGCCTCCTGCGCAGCGTGGGCAGCCCTGCCCTCCTCACCCACCTTCGCTCTTCTCCTCGGACATGACGGTGTGGCAGAGCGAGAGCAGGCGGAAGAATTCGTGCACGTGGGGATCCCCCAGCTGGACGGCCTCCAGCAGGCTGGGGGTCCCAGAACTGGAATCCCGGATCCGCCAGCGGGTTGAAGGAGAAGTCAACGGGCTCTGGCCTCTGGCAGGGACCGAGGAGGGGTCACCCCACGGCACGCAGCAACCCGCAGCCCAGGGCTGGGCGCAGCACCCTCACCTCTCCCAGCTCCACTTTAGGACCCAGCACGTCCTGCGCGTCGCCTGCAAAAGGGACGTGGGGTGAACCATGGGGCCGAGCGCCGCAGGCCTGCTGCCAACACACACACAGCGCTGCCAAGGGGCAGCACAGCCCCACAGAGCTGAGGTGGTTCCCTCCCAAACCTCTCCAAGTGCCTGGGGAGGAGCAGACGGATACCCCAAGGCAGGAAAGGTGGTGGGGCACCCACACCTACACCCCGGTGCTCACCGTAGCTGTGCCCGTTCACGGAGCACTTGCTGAAGACCATGATGTTCTGGGTGAGGGTGCCGGTCTTGTCGGAGAAGATGTACTCCACCTGCCCCAGCTCCTCGTTCAGGGTGGTGGGTCCGTGCCTCAGCCGGCGTCCGGCGCTTGGCACAGTACATCTTCTTGTCCCAGTTGATGAAGTAGCTGTGCCCGAGGCGGATCACCTCCACGCTGCAGGGGGAGGGGGGATGGGGGTCAGCAGGCAGAGCAACACAGCGCTGAGACAGTGAGGGACACGCACCCCCCCCGCCCCCCCCACGCACACCCCTGGCACCCGGGGCTCCCCAGCACCCGCTGCCCCGCGCCCTTCCCCAGAGCTGAGCTCACATCCACTCCTGCCAACAGCCACCACCACGGCTTGGGATGCGGGGCTGGGACTGCAGGGCTGGGACTGCAGGGCTACCCGGGCATCTCGCACACCTGCGCACCCCCAAACCGCCCCCCCAGCCCCCAGGGAAGACAGCAACAAGCCAGTGGGAGGGGGTGGGGGTGACACGTTCTTACCTCGGGGCTAAGGGTGACAGAACCCATGCTGGGGAACGAAAAGAGAGAGAAATTAAAAGAGAGAGAGAAGGGGACAGTGCAGGAGCCTGGGAGCTGCGGGAGGGCAGAGCAAAATAACCAGCGTGCAGCCAGGGCAGGGAGACAGGAGCAGCCAGACAGATGCAGCCGGGGGGGGAGGGGGGCCACTGACCCTCTGGGTCTCAGGCCTTGGAGAACCAAGGAGAACCCCAGGGCAGACGCAGCCCATCTCCAGCAGAGCAGCCCCTGCCCACCCCACGCACAGCCCTGCCCCAGGGTCCCCATCTCCTCCTCCCCTCTCCACAGGACCCCCTGCTAGCAGAGCCCACCCCCCTCACATCCCTCAGCCCATCCCCACAGCCCTGCCCCTACCTCACGTAGAGCGAGATGGGCACCACAGTGTTGAGGATGATGATGTAGGACCAGAAGGAGAGGAAGCCGGAGGAAGACGGCGCTGTGCACCCCCTCGTCCCAGGGCAGGTAGATCTGGAAGCAGACGCCCACCTCGTGCTCCCAGATGGCGTTACCGATGGCCAGGATCACCCCCATGCACACCAGGAACCCAAAGATCTGCGGACAGGACCGGGACGTGAGCCCCAGCCCCACGGCCGCGCGCTCCCCCACAGCTGCATTCCACGCACCCACAGCACCAGGGTGTTCATCAGCCGGTCGATGCTCGTCCGTTTGAATTTGGTCCGCCCGCTGTTCTGCATCAGCTTCGTGTCCGGCCCTGGGGCAGAGGGAGGACGTCAGCAGAGCCCCCAGCCCTGCAGCGCGGCGCTGCCCGGCCTCACAGCCCACCTGCGAAGACGACGAGGCCGAAGCACCACTCGGTGTTGCGCAGCACGCAGCCCCGCAGCAGCATGTTCTGGTTGCTCAGGGGGTATTTGTTCTCCTTCCAGTACAGCGTCCCGCCAAACTTGTCCAGTTTGTTGTTGGGGGGCTCGCAGATCACCTCGCCTGGGCACAGAGGGCATCTCAGCTGAGCTCATGCATCTGTCCAGCTCCGTCCCACTGGCTCCCAGCTCCATCCTCAGCCCCATCCCAGCTGCTCCCAGCCCCATCCCCTGCTCTGTCCCAGCTGCTCCCAGCCCCATCTCAGTCACTCCCAGCTCCATCCCCTGCTCTGTCCCAGCTGCTCCCAGTTCCACCCCATGCCCTGTCCCAGATGCTCCCAGCCTCATTCCCAGCTCCATCTCAGTCACTCCCAGTTCCACCCCCTGCCCTGTCCCAGTGACTCCCAGCTCCATCCTCAGCCCCATCCCAGCTGCTCCCAGTTCCACCCCCTGCTCTGTCCCAGATGTTCCCAGCTCCATCTCAGTTACTCCCAGCCCCATCCCCAGCCCTGTCCCAGCTGCTCCCAGCCCCATCTCAGTCACTCCCAGCCCCATCCCCTGCTCTGTCCCAGCTGCTCCCAGTTCCACCCCATGCCCTGTCCCACCTGCTCCCAGCCCCATTCCCAGCTCCATCTCAGTCACTCCCAGTTCCACCCCCTGCCCTGTCCCAGTTACTCCCAGCTCCATCCTCAGCCCCATCCCAGCTGCTCCCAGCCCCATCCCCTGCTCTGTCCCAGCTGCTCCCAGCCCCATCTCAGTCACTCCCAGCTCCATCCCCAGCCCTGTCTCAGCTGCTCCCAGCTCCATCCTCAGCCCTGTCCCAGCTGCTCCCACTTCCACCCCCGCCCTGTCCCAGATGCTCCCAGCCCCCATTCCCAGCTCCATCTCAGTCACTCCCAGTTCCACGCCCTGCCCTGTCCCAGTGACTCCCAGCTCCATCCTCAGCCCCATCCCAGCTGCTCCCAGTTCCACCCCTGCTCTGTCCCAGATGTTCCCAGCTCCATCTCAGTCACTCCCAGTTCCATCCCCTGCCCTGTCCCAGTGACTCCCAGCTCCATCCTCAGCCCCATCCCAGCTGCTCCCAGCTCCATCCCCCACCCTGCCCCAGTTGCTCTGCAGACCCCATTTGCACCCCCAGAACCACAGCACCCCACAGACAGCCCCGGTCTCTCCAAACCAAACCCAAGCCAGTTGCCAGAGGAAGAACCCTAAAGGCCCGCCCCATCACAGAGGACAGTTTTTGGGTACTCACCATCGAACCGTGCCAGTGTGCTGATATCTGCCAGCTCTGAGGTGACGGGGGTGGCCTGTCGCACCTTCATGTTGGTTTCTCTGCAGGAAGGAGCACGGCGTGGGGTGAGCACCAGCCCGGCAGAGCAGCTCACGGCCCGTTTTCCTTCTCACCAAGGCTGAGGACAGCACCTACCCGTCCAGCTCGGCGGTCTCTACATAGCACAGCCCATGGGGCTCGCTGCTGCAGAGGAGGAGGAGGTCAGCCTGCAGGAGAGACGTGCTGAAGGCTGTGCTGGTGCTGAGCTCTCCTCTGCCTCCCCCAGGGAATCCCCCCACCCCACGCTGCAGCTCTGGGGCCAGCAAGACGCCCTGTCAGACATCATCACCCCAAGAGCTCACAAATCCCCACAGCCCAACTTCTGCTGCCCAACTTCCAGCCTCGGACGGAAGCCCAGGAGGGTGACAGCAGTCCGTATCCCCAGGCAGCACCGTGCTCATCTCAGCACCAAACTCACCGCCACAAACTGGTTGTTCTCCAACTTGATGATGTCCCCAACGCGGACGTTCATCCACTGCTCCTGACGAAGGCTGCAGAGGGACGGTGTGACACAGAGCCACGTTGCCCCGAGGCCACACCACGTCCCTCCTCCCCTGTGACACTCACACTCCGCCGATCAGCACCTGAGACTGCCGGTTGTTCACCTGGTTGTCGCTCTTGTGGCGGAACTGGGCACGGGGGAAGGGGTGGTGGGGTCAGCCATGAGGGGGGCTGGGGTCCCACGTCCACCCCCAGCCCACAGCTGACAGCGCTGAGGGGAGCACTCACGTAGTCGTCGGTGGCATCTTTGACGGCCGTGATGGTCAAGACGAGAACCAAAGGCACGATGGTGGTGAACCATGAGAGTGAGGAGATCTGCGGGATCAGCTGCGGACGGCAATGGGGGGTTAGGGGGAGATGGACGGCCCCAAAGCGTACTGCTAACCCTGAGGCAGGACGCTGCCCCACCTCCCCCGGCCCCCCACAACTCACCTGCAGAATGAGGAGGAAAAGGAAATAGGTGTTGGCCACTTCCTGGAACTGCTCGAAGAGGTTGACAGGCAGGAAGGTGACGATGTTGTATTTGGAGGTCTTGATGCAGTTGTTCTGGGGATGGAATGGGTGATGGGGGGCTCAGGATGAGCCGAGGCGCTGCAGTTCCAGCACTGCTCCAGGGCAGGGCTGGCCTGAGCTGCTGCCCATCCTCACACCGTTCCTGCAGCCACATCCCCACACCTCCAAAGCCCGGAGCCTTGCAGGCAGTGCGGCGGCCAGGCCTGAAGCAGAGCAGCAGCAATAACCTCCATAGAGGGGAAGGGGGGGGGTGGGCAAGGTGAGCGCTGCCCCTCCCCCAGCCGCTCCGGAAGCTCGTTAATTAACCAGAACCATCGCAGCGCTGCTCCGGGGCCGGCAGAGCGGGGATTGGGGTCTGTTGGAGGACTCCGCAGGAGTACAGCTTGTCCCCCATCCCCGCAGCTCAGTGCTGCACTCAGGGACACGCACATCCTTGCAGCCATGACCCCTCATCGGGCACCAAACCCCCCTGAGCCCCCCCGACCCCCCCGGGGTCAGCGAGGAGAGTTGGGGTGGAGGATGGGGGGGGGTCTCCACTCACCGCATACTGGAACTTCTCGTTGTACTCCCGTGCGTTGGCGCGCACCCGGCGCTCCTCCTCTGCAACACAGCGCCGTCAGCCCCCCCCACCCCCAGCCCCACCGACCCCCGGCCCTACCGACCCCCCCGGGGTCCCCCCAGCCCCAACGACCCCCAGCCACGCCGATCCCCAACCCCACCGACCCCCCGGGTCCCCCCCAGCCCCACCGATCCCCAACCCCACCGACCCCCCGGGTCCCCCCAGCCCCAACGACCCCCAGCCACGCCGAACCCCCAGGTCCCCACAACACCACCGACTCCCCGGGTCTCCGCCAGCCCCAGTCCCACCAACCCCCCGAGTGCCCCCCAGCCCCACTGACCCCCCAGGTCCCCCCGGCCCCAGCCCCACTGACCCCCCCACCCCACCGACCCCTGGGTCCCCCACCGACCCCAAAACCCCGCTCTTCCCCTGTGCACCCTGAGACCCCCAAAGTGCCTCCCCACCCCCCGCATCCCCAGGCCCGGTTCCCTCCCCGCCCCGCACCCACCGGCGCCCCCCGGTCCCCGGACCCGCGGCCACTTCTCGGGCATCTCCCGGGGCACCGTCATGGCTCCGGGCCCGGGACGCGCCCCGCCGGCGCCATCCCGCAGGGCCGCAGCCGCTGCTGCCCCGGGCCCGCTTCGCCCCGCCCCGCCCCGCCCCGCCGCTGCGGGATCCGCCGCGTTGCCGTGACAACGGCCGTCCCGGGCCCAGCGCGGCCTAGCGCGGCCTAGCGGGCCCAGCGCGGCCTAGCGGGCCCGCCCTCACCTGCAGCCCCGCGGGCCGCGCAGCCCATGGGAGCGGGGCCGGGGCCGCTGCGGCCCCCACAGCCGCCGCCTCAGCGCCCCATGGCCGCGGCGGTGGGCGGACGGCGGCGGAAGTGATGCGGAGGGCGGTCGTAGAATCACGGCACGGTTTGGGTTGGGAGGGAGCTGAGGGATGGCGAAGCTGCGACCCCACAGCGCCTGCAAAGCCACCGACCTGCCCACGTTTCACAGCAGCCCAGGCTGCCCAGGGCCCCATCCAGCCTGGCCTCCAACCCCTCCAGGGATGGACGGGGCATCGCAGCCTCTCTGGGCAGCTGTTCAGCCCCTCACCGCTCTCCCAGCACACAACTTCCCTGAGCCCCAGCCTCCAGCTGCCCTCCCTCCGCTTCCAGCCGTTCCCTGCTCTCATCTCCCCTGCCCAAGAGCTGCCTTCCCTCCTGGCTGCAGGCTCCCTGCAGGCGCTGCAGGCTGCACTCAGCTCAGCCCCAGCTCCTCTTCTCCATGCTGAACGAGCCCAGCTCCCTCAGCCTGGCTTTGCAGGGAGCTGCTGCAGCCCCTGCTCAGCCCTGCGGCTCCTCTGGCTCCTCTCCCACAGCTCCCTGTCTCGTCTGGGAACCCCCAGCCCTGGACGCAGTGCTGCAGACGGGGCCTCAGAGAGCAGAGCACAGAGGGACGATCGCCTCCCTGGCCCTGCTGCCCCCCTCTGCTGATGGCGCCCAGGATCCCGTTTCCTTTCCCAGCTGCAATCACACCCTGCTGGCTCCCGTTCAGCTTTTCACCCCTGGGGACCCCCAGGTCCTTCTGTGCAGGGCTGCTCTCAACCAGTCTGTATGGATGCCTGGCATTCCTCCGGTCCAAGTGCCAAACTCTGCACTTCGCTGTGTTGAACCTCATCAGGTTCACCCAGCCCCACCTTTCAGCCCGTTGAGGTCCCTCTGAATTGCATCCCTTCCTTCCACCGCACCGCTCAGCTCGGTGTCATCAGCAAACTTGCTGAGGATGCACTCGATTCCGTCGTCGATGTCACTGGTAAAGATGTTCAGGCGTTGGGGAGCAGCCCCCAGCCCCCCCTCCCAGCCCCGCCGCCCCACGGCACGGACACGCGGCGGCGGCGGCTTGGCTCTTTAATGGGTTCATCCCCGGCGCTCGGCGCCGTCAGTGCTTGGTTTGCCTGCGTGCTCGCCCCGCTGTCCTCCTCCTCTTCCTCGGGGTGGTGGAAGGCCACGAAGAGCTGATAGAGCCCCGTGCCCAGCGCGGCCCCCACCAGCGGGGCCACCACCGGCACCCACCACCACGAGCTGCCCCTGCTGCGAGCGGAGCCGTGGGTGTGGAGCATCCAAACGGTGCCCCCCCGGCCCCAGGCCCAGCACCCACCTGAACACCTCGGTGCCCCATCCTGCTGCCAACGTGAAGAGCCGCGGGCCAAAGTCCCGTGCGGGGTTCATGGGGCTGCCGCAGTTGAAGCCCATGGACACCTCGATGGCGAGCACCAACAGCGCCACGGTCAGCGGCTCCAGGCCTCGCGGGACGGCGCGGTTGCGGGTGTCGGTGATGGCCAGGATGCCCACGATCAGCACCGCCGTGCCCAGAACCTGCGAGCGGCACGGCCTCAGCGTGGGGCCATGTGGAGCCATATGGGGCCGTCGGGCCGTGAGGCCGGCACCCACCTGGTCCAGGAAGCCGTTGGGAAGGGAGAGGTGCTCGGAGGGGTACGTGGCGAAGATGGAGGCCGTCTCCCGCGGCCCGGAGACGGTGAGGGTCCCGTTGCTGTAGGACCAGATGGCATCTGCGGGGCAGAGCCGTGCAGCAGCGGAGCCCCCCCGGCTGCGTGCCCACCCCACAGCCCCACTGCTGGCTCTTTGTACCGTAATACAGAGCATAGACGGCTGCGGCGGCGACGAAGGACCCGAAGGTCTGCACGGCCACAAAGATGGGGAACTTCCACCACGGGAGCTGCCCCAGCAGGGACATGGAGAGGGAGAAAGCCGGGTTCAGGTGAGCCCCTGCAGTGTGGCAGGAGAGGGGCTGGGAGCGGTGCTGGGGGTGCGGAGCAGAGCCCCCCGTGGAGCTGCAGAGCCCCCAGCCTCACCAGAGACCCCCCCCGCCGTGTGGATGGCCACCATGACGGCCAGGGCGCCCGCCAGCGAGGAGGTGACGATGTCCCCTTTGGTCCCGGAGCTGGTGATCATCTGTGCTGCACCGCCCAGCGTGATCAGCTGCAGGACAGGGACACGGCTGCACGGCCCCACGCTCTGCCCCACTCAGCACCCGCTCCCCAGAGCTGAGTCCCTCTGCAGGATGGGCGCAGGGCAGCACGGAGCCAAAGGCTGCTCTGCTGCCTCTTCCAGTCTCTGGTTTTGCCTGCGCCCACTGCCCAGCTCCAGCTCTCTGTGCAGCCCGGGGCAGCAGGGAGGCATTTAGTGTCGTTGTTCACGTACTCAGTGATGAGTAAAAGAAATTATCAGCAACTGAGTCACATGTTGCTGCAGGGAAACCTCAGGGCTGGGGGGCACTGCTGGCCAACGTTCACCGCTGCTGGTTCCAGTCCCAAGGCCGCGGAGCCCAACCTTTGGCTGACACAGGGCTGGAGATGTGAAGGCACGCAGTGCCTGACCCTGCACACACGTGGCAGCGCCCGCAGCCTCATCACAGAACCACGGAATCACAGAGAAGCAACAGCAGCAGCAGCAGCAAAGGGTGAGTTGGGCCGTGGTGAATCGCAGCGTGGGTCCAAGCCAGAGGTGAGCAGATTTGGGGTCACTGCGGTCCCAGCACAGCCCCCCCCCCACCCCTAGGCAGCCCCCAGTGGGCACAGCACAGCTGCAGGGCTGTGGCACCTCAGCTCTGTGCTCCCTCCACCCTGGTCCCCCCCCCCCTGCACAGCCCCCCACCCCACTCACAATGAGCACAAAGACAGCCAGCAGCTCAGCCAGGCACTCTCGTGCCAGCTGGTTCTGGATGCTGAGCAGCGCTCGGATCCTCCTCACGAAGGACACGTAGCCCATGGCACTGGCAGAACGCGGGCAGCAGCAGCGGCACCGGCTGCTTCGCTGCCTGATTTTATGAGCCCCCGGGCTGGGGTGGGTGATAACACTCAGACTTTACACCAATCAGGGCCACGTGCTGCAGTTGGGAGACGCGTGGCAGAGACCAGAGTCCCGCATGGGGCCCTGGGCAGCGGCTGCGTCCCCGCTTCCACCCATCCCGGAGATCTCCTCGCCCACACAATGTCCTGCCTGCCCCACATCCTGATGTGGGAGGTGCCCATCTGGAGGCCCCTTGTTCCCTGCCAGCTCCTGGCCCGGCCACGGCCACAGGCAGCACTAATGAAAAGCCCTTGGAAAGGCTCCCAGGCCTTGAGAGCACCCAGGAGAGGCGTTAACGTGGCACTGGGGAGATAAGGTGGGAAGGAGGGCAGGGAGCACACGTGCTCCCCTCGTGAAGCGCAGCGGGATCCCAACCTCCCACCACGGGGGTCCCGGCACCCCAAGGAGCCTCACACGCTGCCGTTAGCATAAATAGACTTTATTTCTCTGTACACATACGCACGCTTCACCCTCACAACGCAGCGGGGCGCCGAAGCGGGGGGCAGCCCCCATCCCAGCCCCTGCGTCCCAGCAGGACCGGGGGGCAATGAGAGGGGGCTGCCACGCACCCCCACACATCAGGGCATCCCCCGCCCCGTGCTCCTCAAGCAGCTACCAGCTGGAGAACCAGCGGCGGAAGAAGCTGCCCAGCAGGGATGAGGAGCTCTGGGGAGGGCTGAGGAGCTCATCACGCTGCGGCCACGTGCCTGCAAACTGGGCCAGCTCCCCTGCAGAGCAACGGGGGCTCGTTCACAGGGCACAGACGTGCTTCCCTCTGACCCCTCCTCGACTCCCCCCACTCACTGTCATCCATGTTGAGCACCTCCTCCCGGTAGTCTTTGCTCTGCCCGTCCTCCTTGGTGGTGGTGATGAAGGCCTGGTCCCCCCTCCGGCGGGTGATGGTCGTCTCACGGTGGCCCTGGCTGTCCTGCACCGTGCGGCGCTCCTCCACTGCCTGCAGGGAAATGCACTGTGAGTGGGGCCCAGCATCCTGGCAGCAGGGAGAGCTTTCTGGTACTTAAAGGGGGCTTAGAAACAGGAGGAGAGTGACTGTGTACGAGTGACAGGAGAGGGGAAATGGCTTTAAATGAACAGAGGGGGGATTTGGGTCAGATGTGATGCAGCACTGCCACCCAGAGCTGGGAGCGCCCCATTCCTGGAGGGGGCTCTGGGACGCTGAGCTGCTGAGGGGCAGCCGGCACACAGCAGGAGTGGGGCTGGGGGTCCCTTCCAACCCAACCATACGACGATCCCACGGCTCTGTGATCTTTAAGGGCCACCCCGAGCCAACCTTCCGACCGTCCCGCGGCTCTATGAGCTCTGGGATCCTCCCAGCCCCTCCCAGCCCTCCCACACCGCACGGCTCCGGGCGGCACTCACTCCATCAGGGAGCGTCACTGTGGTGACCGAGACGCTCTGGAAGTAGGAACGCGGCTGCCGGGGCCGCAGGATGGTGCCCAGCCCCGCCGAGGACACCTGGGAGTCCAAATCTGCAGGGAGCAGCTGTGAGAGCGCGGTCGGGGGGGGCGTCAAGCCCAGCCCCCACCCCCCGACAGCACCCACCGCGGTCCTCCTTTTGTCCCGGGGAGGGCGGCGGGGGCTCCTCCAGCTGCAGGGTAAAGGAGGGGCGGTGAGCGGCGCCCGGCGGAGACCAACCAACCCCCCCCCGCCCCCTCCCGGTTCCTCCTCACCCACCGCCGGGCGCGGCTCCCACTGCCGGGCCGGACCCTCGGGCTCTTTCAGCATGGAGTCGCGCAGCGGCCGCCCCGTGCCGTGGCCGGGCAGGGGGGGCTCAGAGGGGAGCGCCGGGGTCAGCCCGGGCCTGGCTGCTCCGCCGGGCCCCCCCCAACCCCGCTCCCCGCCGAAGGACGGGGGCAGCCCGGCCCAGCCCCCCCCGAAGGCCCCCAGCAGCTCGCCCATGTCCCGCAGCAGCTCCTCGAAGGCGCCGCCGGGGCTGAAGCCGAAGCCGAAGGCGAAATCATCGGGGGGGCGCGGCCCAGGGGGGCCCTCGGCTTCCTCCTCTTCCTCCTCCTCCTCGTCCCACGGCGCTCCGAACAGCGGGTCCCGGGGCCTGCGGAACGCGGCGCTCACAGCGGGATACCGGGGAGATAACGGGAAGTAGCGGGGGTGGGGTGACGGGGCCGAGGCCGATACCTGCCGCGCCCCGGGAAGCCGAAGAAACCGCGGAAGGCGTCGTAAAAACTCATCGCGCTCCGGCCGCAAAGCGCCACCGCCGCCAGCCACGACCGGGCCGCGGCCGTAAAGCGCCGCCGGCCGTAAAGCGCCTCCGGGTGTCGTGAGGCGCAAGGCCGTAAAATCGCCGCCGGGTGTCCTGAGGCGCCGGACAATTAAGCGTCGCCGGGCGTCCTGAGGCGCAATGCCGTAAAGCGCCGCGGGGTGCCGTGAAGCTCAATGCCGTAAAGTGCCGCGGGGTGTCGTGAAAGGCCCGTAGGATCCCCCCACAGCCCTGCGGTGCTTGGAGCACCGGGGGGAAAACAGGGGGACTGAAAGTGACAGCGATCCTAAATAAGGGAATAATGCTGTAAAAATGGTGCAGAAAAGGCAGGGGGAATCATTCCCAGCAGGCTCAAAGCACTCCAGATACCACACAGCACTTTGTGACCTTTATTCTCTTTAGGAAGGAGCCCGCAGCTGAACTGAAAAATACAGGAGCTGGACTGTATAGAAAAAAAAAAACAAAACAAAAAGAAAAACAAACCAAAAAAAAAGACCAAAAAGTAACAGGGAGGAGGGGGCCCCAATGGGGGGGAAAGGGGGGCAGGGCAGGCGCGGAAATGAGGACTCGGGGCCGGCGTTGGGGTTTTTGTTTTTATATACAAGACACATTTATCCATTAAATTTAGAACACGGTACAAAAAAAAACACTTCAACTAATTCATCTTACAATGCTGTTCATATCAATTACTGCTCTTATTCCTAATATAAGGGGTTTGCTGTAGGCGGCGCGCAGCTTCCACTCCTTTGGGTCCGAGGGGCAGCGGGAGGAGCTGGGATGGGGGGGAGGGGATGGGGAAGGGAGGGAGGGGAAGGAGTACAAACCAAAAAAGGCCCCTACGGCAAACGGGTCTGAATGCAGAGAGAGAGAAAGAGAGAGAAGAAGGGGGAGGGGAGAGAAAAAAAAAACAAAAATAAAAGAAAAAAATACAAATTCTATATTACATACAACAGGAAAGGTGGCTGAAAACAGACAACGCGGAGCCGCCCGCCCTGCCCTGCCCGGGGCCGGCGCCGCCCCTGGGGGTTTTTTCTTCTCCTCCTCCTCCTCCCACATCGGTCGGCGTCGCTTCTTGTCGTAAGCAATTGATGGGTCGGGGGCCGCCCTGCTCAGTTGGTGCCCCAGCTGTAGCTGTTGTAGGCAGACTTGTTGGCCTGGGATTTCTGGGGGATGGAGCTGCCTTGGCTGCGCTGCCCGGAGCCGCTCTGCGGGGAGGGGGGCAAGGAGCAGAGGAGGAGGGTTAGCAGGGGGAGCGGGCGCCGAGCTCGTCCCCGGGGGTCCCATCCCAGCAGCTCCACGGCCCGGCAGCTCTGCTGGGTGACAGCGCCGTCCCTGCTGGGCCGCAGAGCGCGGTGCCGCACCGCCGGCCACCCCCAATCGGCACAGGGGGCAGCGGGGAGGGGGAGAGAGGGGGAAGGGGTCGAGCACGGAGTGTGTGTTGTCTGTGCGCGCGGCTGTGTGTGTGTGCACATCCTGACTGCGGGCCTGGCGGGGCCACGGGGAGAAGGAGGGGGCTACGTGAGCCTGGGGGGCCTTAGGGGCGGGGAGAGACCCCAGGGCAAGTGCAATGCATTATCATCAGAGAGGTTCATTACCTGATCTTCCTGCTGGCGTTGGCAGCACAGTATCATCTGCAAATATGGAAGCTGTTGCAGTACCAGGATATGTAAAAATAAAGGGACAAACTATGACAATAGAAATCCACGGTTAGACCTGCAAGCTACGGCGGGGTCGTGGCTGTGGAGAGGAATTCTGCCGGCCTGCGGAGCCGCCACTCCGAGGACCGGGAGGTCAGGATGGACCAGGCGTGTGTCTGCGTGCAGGGGCACTACCCGACCGTACCTGGTACAGCCCGGCTGCAAGGGGCTGTGCCGAGTACCCCCCAGCGGAGCGCACCCCGGGCCTTCCTCACCTCGTCCTCATCGGCCCTGTGTGTATGTGCATGTGCGTGTCACCGCGTGTGTCCGCTGCGGGGCGTGAGGGAGGGAGGGAGGGGGTGGGGGGGCCGGGGGGAGCCAGAGCCCTAGAGATGCCCCGTTGAGGGGTACGGAGACCCCCGGGGGTCCTGGGGGCAGCTTACCTGCCCGTCCTGCTGCAGGTGGTGGTGGAGGATCTGCGAATGGGGCTGCTGATGCGGGGTGAGGATGTGCATGAAAGGGGTCGGGGGGTACGCGGCCGCCGTCGCGGGGTTGATGGGGCCGCCGCTGCCCAGCGCTGAAGGCAGGTTGAAGGAGGCCGCCGGGGTTCCAGTGTGAAATCCCTGCTTCTCGAAGGATTGCTGAGGGGAGGAGAGCAGAGTGAGGGGGGAGCGCTGGGCTGAAAAACCCCACGCCTCTTAGCAGCGCAAATCACAGGCTGGCAGTCGGTGTCTGGTGCAGAGAAGGGAGCCGTGCTCCAACCACCACCACCCTCCCCCCTCCCCAGGCTCAGAGTCACTTTAAATTTGGGAAGGGCCACGTGCTTCCATGCTTCCCTTCTCCCTGTCCGGCTGCTCCAAGGACAGACCCCCCTCTCACGATGGAGGCCACGTTCCCCATCCTGTTTCCCAGCAAAGCAGCACACAGCCAGCACTGCACCCACCTGAGTTTTGGAGTAGACAGAGCCCGAGATGTCCGGCACGCCTGTGTTACTGGATGTCACAGATACACCTGGCAGAAGGAAACAGGAGCGTCAGGGCTCAGCAGCGCTGAGGCTCAAAGAGTGGCCTGGAAGTCAGGTGAGCTTTGGAGGCATCACGCAAGGAGCTGCAGCGTGCTCGTACAAACACAGGTTCTCTTGCTGCGGATAACAGCAGCTTCTGGAAGCTTGCAGAAACAAATTTAGGGGCCTGGTGCCACCCAGAGATGCACCCTTTCCCCCAAAAAAGCCCAGAAAAGAGCAACTTGAAGAGCAGGAAGGCGATGAAATCAACCCCGGCAGGAAGGGCCGTGAGCTCCTCAGCCACAAAACAGGCAATGGCGTGGGAGGGTGACCCGACTCGAGCACTGCTTGCTTTGTAAGTTACATCAGGCGACCTGCTGCAGAGCTGAGGTATCATTGCCAAGAGAGACGAGGAGTTCCAGAGGGCCCTGACGCAGTGAAAAAAGGCACAGCTGGAATCTAAAGGCCATCATCAAGGCAGAAGCAGAGCAGGCCCTTCACAACCGGCCCAGCGCTGAGCGGTGAGACCCAAGGCACGCAGCAGGTTTGCTGCTACGGGTTTCCTCCTCTTTCCTCTGAACGCCGAGCACAGGAGCCAAACACAACCAACCAACCAACACAGGCAGTAAAGGAATAAAGGCAGAGGTGAAGTGAGTGAAGGCTCCAGAGCCATTTGCACAGCCGGTGAGATTGCCAACAAGCTCTGTCAAATAAAGAAAACCGAGCCTGTGAGGAGCAGGATGCCCTGCAGGTCTCTTACCAGCGCTGTATCCATGAGAGCCGTAGCCACTGGGCTGCTGGAAAGGGGTTGCTGATGCATTGACGCTGACATTCACACCATGCTGCTTGGAAGAGGTAGGAGCAACCTAAGGAAAGGAGAGGGGCAGGGTGAGAAGAGGCTGCATGCATTGTTCCCCGAGCCAAACCCCACGCCCTGCCTCAAGGGAACTCACAGGGAACACGGCGGGCCCGTACTGGAAGGTGCTGGGGAGCCCTGGTACCCCTGTGTAGTACGGCAGACTGGTGTAACTGTAGCCAGGAGGCAGCGCCGGGTTCAGGAACGTCTGCTGCGTGGTGTGGTGGGTTTGGGTCTGGCTCTGCTGAGGCTGCGCCAAAGTCGTTGCAGGAGCAGGGGAGGAGGCGTCGCCTCGGCCGAATTTCGTTAAGTCACCTGCAGCAGAGAGGGAAGG
This sequence comes from Lagopus muta, assembly GCF_023343835.1. Taxonomy (NCBI): domain Eukaryota; kingdom Metazoa; phylum Chordata; class Aves; order Galliformes; family Phasianidae; genus Lagopus; species Lagopus muta. The sequence continues at coordinate 1,893,283 of NC_064461.1, forward strand.
AGGCTGAGGAACGGCGGCACCGAACCCTGCGCTCCAGCTCAGCCCACAGGCGCCGCCATCAGCACTGAACCAACCCCCCTGCGAAAGCAGAAGCAGCGCAGTTGAAGCCCCCAGCCCCTGTGCGAAGCGACTGCTGCTCTGCCTGTTGCTGCCCTCGCGCCGCCGCAGGGCTGAGGAGCGGAGCTGCCTGCACCAACCCCACCGTCAGCTGCTGGGACCCCACCGTCAGCTGCTGGGTGCTGCAGCAAGTCCTGGGCTCCCTCCATGCATCCAGGTCACCCCCAAACATGGCAGCTGGGGGCCCTGCCCTACACCCCTCGTCCTACCAGCAAGCAGCTCCCGCCGAAGAGCAGAGCCAACCAGCTGAGGGCATGCGATGTGAATGGCCCCTTTCTACAAGCAGAGCTCTCACCTCCCTCTCTCTTGCCTGGTGGCACTGACCCAAACGCTGCAGAGGTCCAGCAACCCGCAGGGAACACAAGGAAGCATCGCTTCCTCTCCCCATCCCGCGCTGGCAGCGGGGCCGAGGCCGTCCCCCCTCTGCTCCTCTTTGGGAGCACCTGCTCTGCTCTCCCGCTCAAACACTCTCCCCATTCAGAGCTCACACAGTAAGCCAGTGAATTCCTCAGCGCTGTCCCAGCTCAGAGGCGAGGCTGGGGTGGCCACAGACATTCATTATCACCAACGCTAAGTTGGCAAATTACGCATGCAGCGGTGCTGAACTCTGAGCTTGAGATTTCAGCCGCAGCGTGCCGGGCCAAAGCACTTCTGCATAGAAGAGCTCCTGCTGAAGCAGGGGGGAAGCAGTGCTGGAAAAGCAGAGCTCCACCACACCAACAATTCCTTAAGCATGCAGAAGTCGAGAGCAAGTGCTGCTCGCTGCCCCGTTCCCCTACCAGAGTACGGATTGCTGCTCAGGCTGCCATCTCTTCCAGTCAGTGGGGTGGTGGGCGTAGGGAATGGGATGCTGTAATAATCCTGAAGGATAAAAGAGAAGCTCCATAAGCTCTGTCTGAAGATGCAAAGCAGCCGTGTTTGGTGAAGCAGGGATTCCAGGCCCGTGTCAGAGTACGGCAGTTCAGTCGGTCGCATTGAGGCTGACCTCAGCCTGCACAACCCCAGGTTTTTCTCGCACGCGCCGTCCCCCTCATCTGGCTACAGGAACAACCAGACAAGGTCTACTGCTGTGCAATCCTGCCTCTGCTTTGCCCACCAAGGGGCAGCGCCCTGCTTCCTAAATAGAAGCCATCCTCCAGGATTCAGCTACTGCCTCTTTCCAGCATCAGAGGCGAGCTCTGCAACAGCTTCTCACTCTGCTGTTGGACAGAATGGCTCTGCTTGCTGCAGCTCCTTTGCCCCACAACCACCGATACAACAGCACGAAAAACTGCTGTTAATTCCCAAAGGAACTAAAGCAAACATAAAGGAATCACACAAAGGAGTGATTCGTTGCCCTCCTGCCAAAGAGGGGGGACCCTTCAGCTCCCAGCCTGCTGCCTGTGCCCATCTTCAGCACTCACCAATGGGAATCTCGTCTGGAGCATTTGCAGGTCATCGTATCCATACACCTGTGGCTAGAAAAAAGAGCAGGAGGTGACGTTAGAGACAAAGCCATTTATCTAACTGACACCCAGCGCTCAGATAAAGCTGGAAGCAGATCAGGGCCCACGCCATTATCAAGGATGAAGCAGCCAGCAATCACTGCTGCAAGGCTGGCACAGCCAAGGGTTTCTCTGAGCTGCTGGAAGGAAGAGAGCACCAACGTCTGGCAGCGCTGCTTCAGACTGCGCAGGCATCCAACAGCTCCCCTCCAGAAGCAACTGCAACCCCCAGATCTGTCTTCACCTTCAGAAGAAAGCTGTGACACCACCCCAGGCTCTGTGGCACTGCTTCCCTTGTTACGTTTGCCATTTGTCACACAACACTGACAGCTCCAGACTTCCATTAACCTCCACCCAAATTGGCCGCTCCCTAAAAGCTGTGATGGAAAACAGCAGCTCCAAACTCCTCAGTCCTGAATGCTACCCAGTTTTTGGTCATAGTGTGAACCAGGTTAAATCTCTCCCTGCCAGCTGGAGTCGGGAAGAACAAAGTGCCAACCATGCTGCTGAGTGCTGGGGGCCCCGGGGGTCGCACTCACCGGGTAGGCATGTAGCAATCCTGGAGCCATGATGTAGGGGTTAGGCAACAACGGTGGGACTCCAGGGGGGAGGTTGGGGGGGGCTTTTCCTGCAAAAGGGAAAGAAAGGGAACGTCAAACGGCAGAGCCAACAGCAGAAACTCATTTCTTGGAGCCTCCCTGCGAGGTCTGGTCCGATTGTGACTATTGTGAGGCTTGAGGTGGAGAAGGCGATGATTGTTTTGATGTCATTTTGGGTGAGGGAGCAGATGGTGGCAAATAGTGTTGATAGGGAGCCTGGGCACAGGCACGTGGTTAGGGCTGTTTTGGTAGAGGTTAGGATGGCGTGGGTTCGAATGAGTAAGGAAATTCGGGCTGCTACTACAGTGCTGGAGTGGAGCAGGGCAGAGAGTGGGGTTGGGCCTTCAATTGCTGCTGGGAGTCGTGGATGGAGGCCGAATTGGGCTGATTTTCCTGTGGCGGCTAAGATTAGGCCAAGGAGGGGGAGGGTGGGTGTTTGGTTTGGCTGGATGGTCTGTTGGATGTCTCAGGTGTGTAGTGTTGAGGCTAGTCATGCTATGCTTAGAATAAGGCCAATGTCTCCGATTTGATTACAGATTATTGCTTGTAGTGCAGCTGTTTTAGCTTCGCCTCATCCCTGTCATCAGCCAACGAGGAGGAATGATACGATTCCTACTCCTTCTCGTCCAATGAATAGGAGGAATATGTTGTTTGCAATGGTCAGTGTTAATGTCCAGCAGCAGGGAAGCACCTGATGTCGTTGCCACGGAGCTGCGAGTGGAGGCTGTCACCGTGGAGTTGCTGCTGAGGCTGAGGCCCAGGCTGCTGACGCTGCTGAGGCTGGATGAAACGCTTACGACCGGCGGGGCAGCCGACACCGTGCTGGAGGAGGTGGAGAAAGTGCTAGCAGAAGAATGGAGGCTGGCTTCACTCTCCACACTCGTGTGCTGGGGAAGGAAAGGAAGAGGTTACGGCACCAGGCTGACGTAAGGGGCTGCAGGGATATTGCAGGACGCAGCCGACGCAAAGCGCCGCACCGCTCCGCCTGCACACGCTGCCAAGGGCCTGCAGTGAACCCGGCCGCTGCAGGCTATGAGGAAACCTGCTCTGCATCTGGCTTCAGTCCAGAGATCTGAGAGGATCTGAGTGCAGCCAACCCACAACGCCTCCAAACTCAGGCAGCTGCGTCCCAACACGCGCCTGCTGGGAGCAGCAGGGCTGAACACCAGGCTCGCAGCAGGGAGGTTCGTTCTGCTGCAGAAGCTAACAGCACGGAGCTCAGCTGCAGGAGCTCCAGGTATTTGAATGGTGCCACTCCATCAGCTGGCAGTTTGCTCTAGCAGCCGGTTCCAGCTCTGGGGCATTTTTAAGAAGTACTACAGGCTGGTGTGAAGCTGCTGTTACGTTTGATGCGGGCAAGGGGTCGACAGCCTTCAGCCAGAGGTGCAAGGGTGGAAATAAAGCCACCTGGTGTAGGGAACCTGCTTTGGCAGGGGGGCTGGACTCGATGGTCTCTGGGGGTCCCTTCCAACCCCTACAATTCTGTGATGCTGTGATAGCGCTGCAATGCTCCAGCAGCCCCAGACTCACCAGAAGAGTTGAAGTTGATGTTCGCCCAGAGGATGTGGATGAGGACAGACTGTTCTGCTGGGTGGGTAACGTACTGCAGGAAGAGGAGAAGGGCCGTTAAACCAAGGTGCAAAAGCCTCTGCTGGGCAGCATCAGGCCAGATCCCCTTCCCATCTGACTGACAAAGCTCATCCCCAGAGCAGATGCCAAGAAACCCACAAGGGTTTGCTGCCCTGAAGGAAAGGGCTTGCCTGCTTCCTGAGGGGAAGGAACTGCCAGAGCTCAGCCCCTCCTCTCATCTGTCTGGATACCGACGCGTTCGTCGCTGGGGCTGCAGCAATAGCCAAGCAGCTCCAGATGGACCCAGGCCTCCCCAAGGAGGCACCTTTGGATAGGACTGACCACCTCCCCCTGCACCAGGGGCTTTTTGCCCACCAGATCCCTGTTTCCCCAGGCTCACCTGCTGAGCTGGGCGGCCGTGGTGCTTGGCAGCTCCTCGCTGTGGCTCAGGCTGCTCAGAGCTGTCGAATGCTGGCTGGCTGTGCTCAGCAGCGACGCCGCAGACACGCCGTCGTTGAGAGGCGTCATGCTGGGAGCAGAGGGGGAATCAGACTTCACTGCGGGGCCGGTAGCACCTGTGAACATGGAGCTTTGGGTTAGAGGCAGCACCCAGCAGCTCCTGGAGGGCAATGTAGCAGTGAGGATCAGCCAGGGCTCATTTAGAGGAGCAGGGAGAGCCGGGGCTTCCCTCGTGCTGCCAACCTTTCCATGCCTGGGAGTATATTCGTGTTCTACATCTCCCTTTGCCCCAAAACCACCACAGGGTCATTGCAAAGAGCTCCAAGCCCTACAAATGAGGCGCCTCTCACAGAGTAAATTATTGTAATCGGGGGGAAGATATTATGAGTGACTCACAAACGATTCTGTGGAACTATCAGCAGAAAGCTGAACATTTCAAGGGACGCAAATAGCACAAGCAGCAACAATTAGTCCAGCACAAAAAGGCCTTGCTATTAATCCAGATGAAGCTGTTCACCCGAAGCAAACACAAAAGCACTTGGAGCGGCTCAGGACACCCACAGCACTGCCAGACTCTTACCTTCAACAGCCTGCGTGCTTTGTAATGGCGTGGGTTGTACGGAACTGAAACCATTCTGAGGAAGAAAAGCAAAGTTAAGCACTGCAGCCTCTCACCCCAGAGGCAATGCAGGGTCAACCCCTGCCCTCCCTCCCTCCCTCAGCTGTGAAAGAGGCTCACGACCAAAGCAATGTTACCGAATCTGTGCAGCATGCAAGAATCAAACGCATAGGACCAAACTGAAGCCTAAGCCTGGACGTCACCCTGCAGCAGGGTTCATCCATGACATGAAGCATGGCCAGCAATCAACTCAACCACTGTTAACCCCATTGACCCTGTCCCAGGTGAGCAAGAACTGAGGGCCCCGGTGCAGTCAGCAGGAGCTCAGTGTGGCCACGAGCCTCGTGGTGAGCTGGAGCTGCACAGAATGCTTGCTTGAGCAACTCTGCTCCCCCTGAGGCAGCACTCCATGCACTGTGCTTACTCAGCACGAAGGGGAGCGAAGCTGTCTTCCTACCTTGGCCTGGGTAAGGTCTTTCTGGGGCGAGGAGGAGATGGAATTTGGGTATCGCCTCGTCTGGGTGGATCTCTGTTCATACAGTGGTCCCTGAGCGCTGTTCTGGGAGGTAAATGTTGCTGTCTGTATTGTGCCGCTCTGGTAACCAGACTCCTGGCTTTGATTGGACGAAATTGTGGATGAAGATTCACTGGAAAGAAGAAGAACAACAACAAAAGGTCGTTTTCCTCCTCACAGCCCTGCTGTAAAAGCTGCTGACACAAACTGCAGGCTCCTCCATTCCCAACCTTCAGGGCAAAGAACCCCAGGGACCATGAGGGGGCAACGCAGAGCAGGCAAACAAACCCAGCACAGAAGGAAACCCAGAAAGCAGACGCTCCGAGCTGCAGCCCCACGTCACGCTGCTCTGCTCCAAGCATCACAAGCTGCCACTGCTCAGCTCCCAGCACTCAAGGAATGACCCAGCCCAAAAGAAAATAGGATTGCCCTTCTATCCCTGTCTGCAGATACACAAACTGCCCTCCGTCCTCATGTTAGGGGAGCACAGATCTGCTCACAGGAGCAAGGAGCAGCTGTGCTGCGGATTCCCCTGCAGGATTTCCAGCCGAATTCACTGCAGCAGGAAACATTTGCTTTCTGTACAAGCACCAGAGGCCGACCAGTCACAGAGCTGCCCAGAACAGCCTGCTGGCAGCTCGTGCTTTGCTGTTGCATACACTGTCCCCCCTTTGTGACCACAGGCAGAGTCAGAAAGGGTCTACTGGTATGCAGCATAGCCACCAGCCTGCAGGTGAGCTCCTGAAGCTGGGGCGCCCCATTTCCCTGCCCGGGGCGCTCACCTAGCAGTGCTGGTGTACAGGCTGCTCTGAGGTTGGCTGACAGCAGCGCTCGTCGTGGGCGTCGATTCGTACTCGGCGAGAACAGGCTCCGAACCAAACTGCAACGCCCCAAACTGCAGGTTTAACCCTGAGATATCTGCTGAGCCAGGCATCTCCACCGCCAGCGCAGGAATCTGCAAGGCAAAGGGAGAACGGAGCCGCTCAATCACCTCCCCCCAGGAGCAGCAGCACGCAAAACGACATCGGCGTCCCCAACCCCAGGCTCACATCCCCCCGGTTTCCCTTTGCTGCCCTGGAAGGCCGAGCCCTCCTCCATCACCCCACAAACAACAGATCTGACACCAGGAAGGCCCTGCACCTTTGATGTTAACGATGCTTTCTTCTTTTGCTGTTTCAGCTTCTGCTGTGCAGGCTGGGGACTGGAGGACTGGTTGTCTGAGGAGCCCGGGGACATTTGGGGAACGGGGTTGGCTTTGCTGGGCAGCGGCGAAGACGGCGGTGCCGGCACGGTGGTGGAGGCTGTCACCACAGGCTGCTTCTCCTGCATGAACACCTCTATCATCGTGGAAGTGGACGTGAAGGCCTGCCTCTTGGCAAAGGGGCTGTGCACAGAGGAGTCCGTCGGGTTCTTGAGATCTGTTGGAGAGGGGAAAGCACCAGATTAGGATTAATTTCCTTAGAAGCAAAGCACGGTCTGACGTTGAAAAACAGAAGCGCTGCACACGCTGCCTGCTGGGGCCTCTTAACATCAGGGAGCAGAGAATCCCTGCAGCCCTGCTCCCACCTCCATCCTTTCACCAGCATCACACTGAGATTTTTAAGGCCCTCTTCTCTGAGTTCATTCCACCACCTCCATGGGACAAAGCGAGCTCAGAAAGCAGAACTCCTCCATCCTCCTGCATGGAGGCACCGCTTGCCCGCCTGGCACAGGTTTGGTGCTGCTTCCTTCCCCTCCCCTCCTGTCTGCTCCCTCCCCCATGAGCGACGCTGCTGCCCGGGCTGCCCACCCCCAGCCCTGCACAACTGCAGCATGTTAACACAACTCCTATTCTGCCTGATGCTCTCCTCTGTGGCTCCTTGTCTGGAGAGACCAGGAGCTGCCAACACCAACTGCAGCCAGGCCAGGGCTCAATTTTTAATTCAGCTTAGATTTGAACCAGAGCCATTTCACTACAGCAAGAAAGAAAGCACGCAGCGCTCAGCTGCAGCAGGGCTCAGCACCTCATCTAAGCAGGAGCTTCTCTTCATCAGCCTTTACTCCTTCGCGCCAGCCCAGAGGTAGAATTACTTCTTGGCACCAAGCAGCCACCAGAATCACATTCCTTTGAAAGATGCATCGGGTCAGCAGCGAGGCGGCACTGACAAGTGTTTGTATTCAGAACCATTTGCTGCAGGTGCCTGCTGGCAGGCCTCCTGTTACGCAGCCCTGCGCCCAGCACCAGAGGTGCAGCCATTTCTGCAGCTGAACTCAGCTCGCTTGTGAACCCGAGGGGCAAACGGTCAAACTGCTTTCAGATCTGATCCTCACACAACTCTGCAGAGCCGCTGCCCTTACCGTACTGCACGAGGGATGAGGTCTGTGCGGCCGATCCCATGTCCCAGGAGGAGGCGGCGGTGCTGCTGCCTGGCTGGCTGTGCTGAGCTGCCAGCTGGGCCAGAGCCTGGGCCGTCTTGAACTGCTCCAGGAACTGCGAGCCCGTGGTGCTGCTGCCTTTGGCCTCCCCGACGTCTCCAAAGCCTTTCCCCAGCATGCTCACCTGCAATTGCAGCGTGGAAACAACAAAGTCAGCGTCTCCCCTGTCTGGGAATTTGGCTCAGGACAGGTGGGTCTCAACACCCTGCTGCTCCTCACCACCAGGGAGACTTCATTCCTGTCATCCCACACAGTTTCACACCTCAAACCGTTCCACTTTCAATGGCAAGAGGGCAGAAACGATCCCAAGCATGAAGCATTGGGATCCACGCCTCTACCTACAGCTGCTGCAGCCCCCTGGGAGGACTTGCTGCTCAATACAGGCTGGTATCCCCCACCTTGATCACACACACAGAGAACATCCTGGAAAGCCCTGCTTGTAGAAGTGCTGCCCCCTTACCATGCTGTGGTGAGAGAAGGAGTTCCCAGAGGCCGGCTGGGACATCGCGCTCTGCTTGGAATTGCTGAACACCAGAGGCTGTGCCAAGGAAGGAGCCTGGGAGGACTCCAGGTTTGTTGACTCATTCTCCATGGAAGAAGGTGTCTTTCCTAGCAGCACTGCAAGGTCGATTCTGGATGAAGGAAGAAGAGAAGCCCTGAGGTGAGCAGGAGCTCCTGCACCGCTTGCTTTGACACCAATTCTACCTCCAGCCCCACGATTCTTATCTCACACATCCAACAGATCTGCAGAACACAGCCGACATCAGCAGCCTCAAAGGGACAAAGCCTGGCAGCATCCTATCTATATTCATAGAACCCACACTTCAAACACTGGAAAAAGACCCCAAAATCTGAAGAACCAGTGAAGAACCAAGCCAGAACACGGGCCCAAAACCTCCTTACTCAACCCCTACGTCTCAGTCTGCGTTAGCTAATTCAGAGCTGCTGTTTCTATCTAGCTGGCAGGGTTTTGGCTGGGATGGGACTCATAGCCTCTTATGCACATCACAGCACTACTTGAGCCATCACCTCTGTCCAGCTGTGATTGTCACGTTCTCTGTAGGCAGAGGCACTGAAGACACGTTGGATGCAGTGAAGATCTTTGTCTCAGACAGCTGAAAGAGAAAAGAGGGGAACAGAACGCCAAGTCAGAGCAGCATGAGAAGCACGCGGCGCTGGAGACAAACAGCCACGAACGACTCGAGGAACTGAGCATCTGATCCCCTCCATTTGGCTCCCATCACAATCAGCCCTCGCGTTATTTGTCGCTTCCCCAGTCAGGAATAAATCCTTCTGCACATTTCCTGCTGTTCGCAAACCCACCAGGACTGCTGGGGTCTTCTGTGCTTTGCAATGATGGTGTGCAGCACTGGTGGAAATGCCACCATGCAGGTGGGTGCAAACGCTGCTGGAAAAGCCAAAGGAAAAAAGCTTTGGACCGATGGTTTGGCTTCCAGCAATCATTTGGGTGATGGGACCAGAGAGCAAAGGATCTCTTCACGTTGTGGAAAATAAAGAGGAAGCAAACAAAAGGCAAAATTAACGAGGCTCTGGGCTCAGCCATCTGAACTGAGGTGAGGAGGTGAAAGCAGACAAACTGCAGGAGTGTAAAAACAATCACAGCAGTGAGGAACTGCTGAGAGATCGCGCAGGCTGAAGGCAAAAAGGCTCTGAAGCCTCTCCTCCAGCAGAGACCTGACGGAAGGCAGAGGCTGCCCTGAGTTTTGCATCTCAGATGCAGCAACATTCACTCATTCATCACAGCTCCCCTGGGCTCTGCCTGCAGTTTGCACAGGAGCAATCTGTGCAGCTTCTCTCGCTGTGCACAGACAGGACAGCAGCTGCCAGCACACAGACGTGCAGGGGAAGGGTTGCAGGGTACCTACATCTTCATTCCAGTCCTCCGTGCCCCACTCCTCCGTCGCAGCCCTCCACGCACCTACAGGGGGAACGAAAGGCAGACAAGTCAGGCGTACAGCAAAGCTCTTCCAAGAGCCAGGGAAGCACCGGGGGGGGGCTCGGCAAGCAGCTGAGAGGACTTTATTTGCCAACCAGAAATCAAAGCAGGCGATCCCAACCTCAGGCTTAGGGCCAGGTCCCCATACGGTGAGGCTAAGCGGAACCAAAGGGACCCCGGGCCAGCGGGGAGGGCAGCGCACAGCCCAGCACCCAGTGGAACGAGGAGCTCGGCAGGGAAGCCCTTCTGCCCCGATTCCCTCCTGCAGCAGCACCCAAGCAGCTGTGATCCCTGCAGCTCTGACAGAGCTCCTCCAGGTTTGCCACCAGGCTTTGGCCTCTCACAGCACAGAGCAACAGAGCCGTTATGAGGTTGGCTTGCTTTCCTCCCCCCTCCAAAGCGTTGAAGCCTCGGTTGCACCAAAAACTCATTCAGGGAAAGGAAGATGTGCCAATTTCAGAGAAATGGCCAAAGCCAGCAGCTTAAAGCATCAAAGAGCAAAGCTTTCAGATTTCAGGCACAAGGTTTCAGACACAATCCATTACAGCACCATTTGCAAGCAAGATTCACAGAAGGGAAAAGCTTTGCCCGGCTGTATCTGCTGCACGTTCGGCCCCTCTCACCCACCACAAGTGAAGCTCCATCTGCTGAATTCTACAGGGGGGATCCCAAACCCATCAGGCAACTCAGAATTTGGAATAGAGAGTGGGAGAACTTTCCATCGCCCACAAATCCGGTGCCAAAGCACCGCTGCTGTGCCCAGGGCAGCGTCAGAAGGGGAGCGCAGCCCCAGAGCCAGGTGCCTGGAGGCACTCGAGGACAGAGCTGCCATCAGCCCCCCTTCAGCAGCTGGGAGGCCCTGGTGGCACACAAACAGCACGTGGGATTTGGGATTTCGGGGGAAGAAGGCAGGTTTTCCCCATTCACATTTCAGTCATGGGGCCAAAACCAATCTGCTGATCTACTGGTGGGGAGCGCAGAGCTCCAAATCAGCACCGAAGTGATGCAAGAAACCTTCCTGGATCGATTTTAAGTTGCATTTACAGATACAGACGTGGACAGAACACAGCTCCTTTGGCTGCTGGGAGCCTCAGGGCTGTGGCCCATTCCTCCCCAGCCTGAGGGGCTCTCAGCCATCAGCACAGAGCGCAGCAGGGCGCTGGGTGCTGAGCTTTGTGCTGCTCATCGCCATAGAGTTTCCCAATGCAGCCAGCAGTGCAGCACAGGGCTCCGCTTTCTGCTCACTTTAGGGGGAAATAAGACAAAAAGCAAAGCAGCGAGGAATTCAGAAAGGAATTCAGCCCTGCACAGAAGGCCTTCGAGGAGCAGCCGCCCTCCTGAAGCTCAAAGCAGGAGAAGGAGAGGAACGTCAGCAGTGGTTTGCAAATATCAGTGCTGTCTTTTGGGGTGTTTTAGGCAAAGCTGCACTGTCCTGTCTCGCAGCACAGGGGGTTTCAGCAGTTTAGCAGAGAAATGCCCCAATGCAAAGCAGCTGCTCGGTGCACTTGTGGGTCTGCAGCAAGAACTGCTGGAAAACAAGAGATCCCACTGTGAGCTCGAGGCTTTTCCCAAAGAGAAAATCTCTTATTCTAAGCTGGGAGGCGAGCAGCCCAGACCCCACCTGCAGCCACCCCGAAGGCTTGGAGGTCTGACCCCCAACTGCCCCACACCTCAATGCAGACAAAGGCCCGGCAGTGGCACAGCCAGCAGCCACGTGCTGGCGGCAGTTAATTGTTAACCTGGAGGTGCTTCAGAACAGCAGCAGCACCCTGAGCCCCAGTGGTTCCTTTTCCTCTCATAACTTCCAAGAGCAAAGCAGCAAGGTCTCCCAAAGGGCTGCGAGCTCAGGAACGGCTGCAGCACTGCTGGGAGCATCTGTCTGACATCCCAACCAGCAGGACCTTGTCTGAGGAACTGGGCAAACACCCCGTTATGTTTGGGGCCTCTTTGTGGCCAACCAGCAGCCTTAATAAGGCAGAGTGGAACAGCCCACGGGTCTCTCTTGGCTTCACAAGGCATAAAATAAAGCAGGACAGGACTGACCTGACTTGGAGGCATTCAAAGCCAGGCTGGATGTGGCTCTGGGCAGCCTGGGCTGGTGGCTGGCACACAGCAGGGGGGGTTGAAACGAGATGATTATTGTGGTCCTTTTCAACCCAGGCCGTTCTACGACTCTACAACCAGGCACTGAGCAGCACCCTGCTCCCCCCAAAGCACAGAGCACCAGCAGGGCAGCCCTGCTTAGAAGAAAAGCAGCAGAGCAGCGTGCCAAAGCAGCCCTCAAGCACCGAGGGCCAGCTGTAAGCAGAGGCAAAGCACCGAGGCGGCTGAGCAGAGCTGAGCAGAGCTGAGCACCCTTGCAGCAGCATTCTGAGCCCGTGCAAAAGGCAGCAGCAGGGCGATGGCTGCAGGGATGTGGGAGCAGCACGGGATCACAGAGTGCTGGGGCCGAGCTGCCCTGCGCTGCTGGGGGGCTCTGTCACAGCGCTGGGGATGCGGCGCTGCTGTGGGCGCTCAGAGCGGCGCCTGAGCCCCGCGAACCCGCGAGGAAAGGGTTAAACCTCTCCCGGTTTACATCTGAGGTGTCAGCATTAGTAAAAGCACGGTCAGAACAAGCGTCAAAACTCATTAAAGTGAACGGATGAAGAGAGGAGAACGACATATCCACAGATATTTTCAAGTCGGTTGGAAAAAGAGCTATAAGGTAAAGGGATCCGGGGGCAGTCGGTGCACCTGGATGTATCGTACCAGGAGCAGTGTCAAATTTTCGGGGATAATTTGAGCCCTCACCCCCAATGAAATCAAGTCCTGAAACAAAAGAAAAGAACAGAAAAAAGACAACCAGTGAAATTTTGACTCCGGTGAAGCCGCCTCGCCGCCCCCCACGTGTGGGGATGTTGTTTGAGGGGGCACCCGAGGGCACCGCGACAAAACCTGGCCCCGCTCCGTGCCTCAGTGTCACCCCACAGCAGCCCAAGAGAAAGGGCTGCAAAAGAGCCCCCAAAAAACAGCGAGACAACAGCTGAGCTCAGAGCAACGTCCTCAGGGGGGCGAAAACGAGGAGGAGCTGCACGTGTTTGAGGAAAAAAGGCTTTTCCTGGGGACCCCAAAGTGAGGCGAGAGCTGCCAGGTCTCTGCCGGCACATCCAGCTCTGAGTTTCCACTGTCACCTCAGCAGCTGGAGCGAGGTGGCCTTTGTGGTGAGGGCTGAAGGTTTGTCTCACAGCAAAGACGACGCACGCAGGACGAGCGGGGCTCACTTACTCGTGCCGTCGTCCGGCTCGAAGCTGCCCGTGTTGTTCCACGTGTTGGTGCTGCTATTCCCATAGCTCTCATCCGTGCTGGTCGGCTCGGCGTAGTCAGCTGGGTTGAAAGTTCTGCCAGACAGGAATGGGAAAGATTTCAATCTCCTTCCCTGTGTAAGTGATTTAATTCCCATTGTAGCAGGGCCGAGACATTGGCAGCTCTGTCTCACAGAGCGAGGCTTCGGCTGCGTCAGCCCTCCCAAATTCCAGCGCGATGCAATTTTACTTTACTCGTGTGAAAAAACAATACAAGGCCGAGGCAGAGGGCAGCATTCGTGCACAAAGATGTGATTTTTGCTGTGCTTTATAGCAGTGAAACTTACCCCATGCCTTGGGCAGAGAATCTTCCCCCCCGCCTTCCAGAGCCACCTGTAAGACACACACAGCGCTGCATCACAGGGCAAAGAAACATCCCAGCCACAGATGGAGCCCTGATGCCCAGAATATGAAAGCACTCAGGATCCCCCTGAGCTGATGGGGTTTCCAGCAGCATCCCTGCATGTACACCAATGACCCCAGCTGGCTGGCAGTGCCACCAGCCATAAGCGACGCCAGGCTCTGATGAAGTTTCCAGCTGGCAAAAGCTGGAAAACCAAACCCCAGGTTCTCATTTCTGCAGTCTGCATCCTCAGCAACAACTCCTGAGCCACACAGATTTTGCAGGAGAACGAATTGCTGCTGCTTAGCACTTAAAAACCAAGCCAAGGGTTTGCTTGGTGCTCAGAGACACGCGGGCAGGGATGGGGAGGATCCAGAATCCAGAGCCTGCTGCTAATAAGCAGCCTGCAGACAGGCACCTCTGTGCAGGAAAGCCACACCAGCTGGGACGTGAGAATTCCTTACAGCTCCTAACGCACTTGGAGCGACGCGCAGGCACTGAGTTCAAGTGTCAGGTTGGAAAAACCAAGCTCTCATTCATCAGTTCGGCAGCCTCCCTCTTAAGAGAGCTCCAGTCTCCACCCCGCGCCCACAGCCCTGCGCTCACCTCGGCCCCGGCCACGTCCCCGTCTCCCTCTCTCTGTGCCTCTTCCAGAAGAGCCTCCACTCTTCCCACCATCCAGCCCGTTCTCCTGGCCCCGAACTGAAAGACAGAACAACATAAAGACCACCTTAAGACCCATTAAGACCACCAGACCAGACCTCAAGAGCCCAACGCAGCGGCCATGCAGGGGACCAAGCGCCCTGCCATCTCTTAAGCGAGAGCATGGCCCAAAGGACGCATCTCACCCAGGGCAGCAGCACGCAGGCTGCCACACGAGGGTGATTTCCCCCCTCCCCAGCACCCAGGGGGGCGCAGAGTGCAGTGCTGTGCTGCAGGAAGGAAGGCTGGCTGCTTACACTCTCTGCCACGGCTGGCGCCCCGGCCCCGTCGCGGCGGCCCTCCACGTCGCCGGCTGAAATCCCGATCTCTCTCCCGGTTCTCTTTGCTCTCCTCACTGGGTTCTGTCTGTCCGCTGTCCTTCTGTCCCGAGACGCCTTTCTTCTTCCCGACCATCTCCCAGGAATGCTGGAGGTTTGCAAAAATGGAAAGCAGTTAAACTGAGTCCCAAAACGACCAAGTCGACTCCCCAGAGCGCTGCAGGGTTGCTCTCTCAAAACCCAAAACCCCTCCCTGACCACGGGATGAGAAGATGAGAATTTATCCATAGGTGAGTTCAACTCATAGAAGGGCCTGGGTTGAAAAGGACCACAATGACCATCTGGATGCAACCCCCTGCTGTGTGCAGGGTCACCAACCAGCAGCCCAGGCTGCCCTGAGAACCCATAGGGTGCCATAAGGATCCATAGGGTGCCATAAGGATCCATAGGGATCTATAGGGTGCCATTAGACCCTACAGTGTACCATAGGGATCCATAGGGACTCATAGAATGGCCTGGGTTGCAAAGGACCACAACAGCCATCAGTTCCAAACCCCTGCTGTGTTCACGGTCACCAACCAGCAGCCCAGGCTGCTCAGAGAACCCACAGGGTGCCATAGGGATCCATAGGGTGCCATAGGGATCCATAGAATCACTGACTCATAGAATGGCCTGGGTTGCAAAAGATGACAATGTTCACCTCATTCCAACCCCTTGCTGTGTGCAGGGTCACCAACCACCACTGCAGGCTGCCCTGAGAACCCATAGGGTGCCATAGGGATCCATAGGGAGCCATGAGATCCTACAGTATGCCATAGGGTGCCATAATCATAGAATCATCATAGAATCTTGGGATGGCCTGGGTTGCAAAAGAGCACAACAGCCATCAGCTCCAACCCTGCTGTGTGCAGGGTCACCAACCAGCACTGCAGGCTGCCCAGAGAACTCAAGGGGTGCCACAGGGACCCACAGAATCATAGAATCCTAAGATGCCCTGGGTTGCAAAGGACCATAATGATCATCAGCTCCAACCCTGCTGTGTGCAGGTCTCCAACCAGCAGCTCAGGCTGCCCACAGAACCCATAGGGTGCCATAAGGATCCATAGGGAGCCATGAGACCCTACAGTGTGCCATAGGGATCCATAGGATGCCATAGGGATCCACAGGGTGCCATAATCATAGAATCATCACAGAATCTTAGGATGCCCTGGATTGCAAAGGCCCACAGCAGCCATCAGCTCCAACCCTGCTGTGTGCAGGTCTCCAACCAGCAGCCCAGGCTGCCCAGAGCCACATCCAGCCTGGCCTCCAATGCCTGCAGGCCTGGGGCATCCACAGCCTCCTTGGGCAACCTGTGCCAGCGCCTCACCGCCCTCTGGGTGAGAAAACCTCACCCCAAGCTCAGCTGCACAAAGCACACCTCCACCCCACTGCCCACGTGAACTGACTTCACAACAGCCTGCAATGGGCTCGTGTCCTTAAATTGATGCTGCACGCTGTTAGATTAATTAATAGCAGTTACAGGTCGTTGGCAAACACCTGAAAACGTAACTGGTGGAGAAGCAAAGAGCTGCTTTGGGATGGCAGGACGCAGGGGCAGGGATAAAAATCCTCGGAAGCACAAATTGCCTCCAAACCAAAGGGCTTCTGATGCCCCTGATGCTGTTATCTGTGGCTCAGGTAAGTCAGAAATCCGTTCCTCCAGTGGTGTCATTTCCAGCCCAGTTGAACTCAGGGGAAGAGCACAACAGCTCTGTGTTGTTTGGAACAGGGGACACCGAGTTACGAGCTCAGGAGGTGAGCTGCCTCCATCAGCAGGAGAGCATTTAAGTCTTTAACAAGTCTGTTCCCTTATCAGGAAATCCCTTATCAGCGCCACACCGGCTGAACCCGGACCAGAAGCAGCTCCCAGAGCCCAGCAGCTTCATCTCATCCCTCCTTCTAAAAGGATTTTCCAACAGCAGCTTTGCTCAGTGTTCCATGGGAGGAGCTCCCTGAAGGCAAAGAACCTTCCTGTGTGCTACAGCAAACCCAGCAGGAGCAAAGCACCCAGCAACCAGAGGCCGCTGTGCTGAACAGAAGGCAGCCCTGCCCTCTGCATCCACCTGCACTCAGAAAGAGGGGGGGGAAAAAGGGGGTAACGTGTGACATCCTGAAGCAACAGCAGCCGTATGAGGGGCAGCAGCCAAGGCCAACTCAACAGAGAACAACGCCAGCACACAGATGGGGAGAAGACCCCCAGAACGGTGAGTGCTGGGCCAGAGACACAGATCCCCACTGAGGAGGAGCAGGGAGCGAAGCATCTGCTGCTTGTTGGCTGTGCTCACGCCTTCTGCAGCCCTAAGAAGGCAACCAGGCTTCCCAAACCACTCGTGCAACTCGTGGCACTCGTTCTCGAGACTTTATGGTGTGTTTCATCTCCAAATCACAGCATCACAGAACTGGAGGGGTTGGAAGGGAGCAGCAGAGCTCATGGAGTCCAACCCCCTGCCAAAGCTGTTCCTACAGCAGGGCGCACAGCTCGGCATCCAGGCAGGTCTGGAACATCTGCAGAGCAGGAGACTCCAGCACCTCCCTGTGCAGCCTGTTCCAGTGAACAGTGGGACCATAGAGACACATTGGGACCCATTGGGACCCATAGAGACACGTTGGGACCCATTGGGA
Organism: Lagopus muta; assembly: GCF_023343835.1. Classification (NCBI taxonomy): domain Eukaryota; kingdom Metazoa; phylum Chordata; class Aves; order Galliformes; family Phasianidae; genus Lagopus; species Lagopus muta. Next base: position 1,910,344 of record NC_064461.1, read on the forward strand.
CCCATAGAGACACATTGGGACCCATTGGGACCCATAGAGACACGTTGGGACCCATAGAGACACATTGGGACCCATAGAGACCCATAGACTCCACCACCTCCCTGTGCAGCCTGTTCCAGTGAACAGTGGGACCCATAGAGTCACATTGGGACCCATTGGGACCCATAGAGTCACGTTGGGACCCATTGGGACCCATAGAGTCACGTTGGGACCCATTGGGACCCATAGAGTCACGTTGGGACCCATAGAGACACGTTGGGACCCATAGACTCCCCCACCTCCCTGTGCAGCCTGTTCCAGTGCTCCGTCACCTCACTGCACAGCCGTTCCTTCGCACATTGGTGCACAACTTCCTATGCTGCAGTTTCTGGCCGTTTCCCCTCATCCTGTCTCCACTCCCCACTGAAAAGAGTCCGGCCTCGCCATTCTGCCCCCCACACCTCAGATATTTATAGACCTGGATCAGCTCCCCTCTCAGCCTTCTTTTCTCCATGCTGAACAGACCCAGTTCACTCAGCCTTTCCTCATAGCAGAGATGCTCCAGGCCCTTCACCATCTTTATGGCCCTCCGCTGGACTCTTCCCAAGAGCTCCCTGTCTGTTTTGTGGTGAAGCTGAATTTGGCCTCACCAGATTCGCAGCACCCAACCCTACCGTGTCGGGATTGCCCTCCAGCAGCACATTGATGGCTCTGTTAACATCCCCATTGCAGTCGTGCAGGGCAATCACACACTCGTCCTGGTTCTTCCCCGTGATGTCAATCAGCTGTAGAGAAGACAAGAGCAAAGTCAGCGCGTTCCGTGCCCACAAAGCACCAACATCCGCGTGGATCTCAGAGGTGAGCGCGTCGAACCCCAAAACACAAATCCCACATAGAAACGCCAGTGTTTGGCAGCCCTGCCAGCCTCCCAGCTTAGCGGTGCCCCCAAACGAGCAGCAAATCCCCAGCAATGAGGGTGAGTTTCTGAGCTGCTGAGTCCCATCACAGTGTGGCCTATGAGCTCCTCAGCTTGGGATGCTGCTGCTCCTTCTGCTCTGGGGCTGCAATCAGCCGGCCCAGGACAGCAGCACGGGGCACAAGCAGCGCAGCGCATCCCCTCTGCCACCACCCTCCCCTCTCGCACTCACTTGTTTCACCTTCTCCTCAAAGTCAGCGTCGTTGTGGTCCGAAATCATCTGTGCAAGTCGAATCTGTTCCGCGGTGGCCTAAAGAGACGAGGCACCAAAAGAGAGCACGGTTAGCATGCAGCTCCTCAGCTCGGCTCCCGGAGGCCAGGCTGCTTCCAGAAGGAGCAGACGCTACAAAAAGAGGTACGAAAGGGGGCTCTGGGAGGAGGAAAGCAAAGCAGGCAAAGGGGGAGCGAGGCAGGGAAAGCGAGGAGCACCACCAGGCGTCCTGCGTCACCTACGGCGGCCTCAGCACCACCAGAACGCGGAGCCAAACCGCAGGCAGCTCGGGGCTGGTTGTGAAAAGCCAAGAGGAGGCGACGGGCCGGAAGCACGCGGGGTGCAGCGGCAGCGCAGGACAGCCCAGCTCCCGCGCCAGGGCTCCACCTGCACCCAGCTGGTTGCCCAGGACGCTGCCCTTACCTGCGGCCGCTGCTTGTGCTGTGTCTGGCTCTGTGTCTGTGTCTGCTCCCAGCTCCCCCGGGCTCGGTTAGTGCCCACCGATGTCATCATTTACAGTATATACAAATAACAGTATTTACAAGGTAGAAGTCTGCGGTGGGGCAGGGAAGGGGGGAGAAGAGAGAACAGGCTGTTAGAAACTGGAAACGCACGGCGGCACCGACACGGAGTGAGAAACACCAGCATGGACCCACATCCCCGACCCCACGCTGCGTCCCAGAGGGAAAAGCCCCCCGAGGGGCTGACCTGGCACAGAACCACCCCAAAAGCACACAGTGCTTCAGGAAGCCCTATAACAGCAGAGCAGGCCGCCCCAGAGCCTCCAAAAGCTGCCAGCTCTTCTCCTTTCATGCCTTCAGACCACAGGGGAGCAGCGCCCTTCACTGCTGTGGGGCATTTCTCCCTTGAATGCATCACCCACATAGAAACAACGGCATCTTTTTCCCTTATTTCAACTGCCCTGCAGATCTCAGAATGTTCTGTTTTCTCCTATTCTAGATTTAAAAGCTACCAAAAAATGGAAAGAACTCGACGCCAATGTGGGACAACAGCGAGGAAGGCGGCTGCGGAAGCGCTGGAGCTCAAAGGCCGTGGAAGAACCTCGGCAAGGATCAGCAGCCTGATGGGGGAAGATTCCAGCACCAACAGCAGCAGCGCCCTGCTGCCCACGAGAAGAGACCCTCAGCAGCTGTAAAAAGTCACCCTTGGGGCGACTGATCCCTCATGGCAACTTAAGGGGAGTTCTGTGCTGATGGAGCTCTGGTGTCACAGCGCTGCAGAGCCGCAATTTGGGGGCACTGCAATTTGGGGGCACCGCACAGCAGCCAGGCCGCGCTCCCTCCCCGCTGGGCTCGGCTTCCACTCCCAATGCTTCATCTCTTCCCATCCTAAGATCTCACACACAACCACGTCGTCGTGTCGCACCAACACAGCGGCACCGCAGCCACGGGGAAGCGACGCTGTGCTCACTTAACCTGCGGTTCCCATGGGCTCCGGCAGCGCTCTGCCCCCCAGCTTTGGGCAGAGTTTGGCAGCTGCCGCGCTCTGCTGCGTTTCCAGGACCGTTCAATCATTCTTTACTTGACAAAAACCACCACCAAAGAAGTCGTTCTACCAGCAGCACCGTCCCGCAGAAAGCGTCAGGTGAGCTGTGCTCCAACGCCACTCCTCCGCCTGTAACTGCAGCACAGCTCAGGGGCAACGTTTCAATGCCAACATTCCCTATCCCAGCACCCAAACCATCCCCACGCGTGTAACGATGCGCTTCACAACGGGTTCGGGGTGGATTTATCAAACCTTCCATCTCCTTTTGTTTTGCTTTAAGAAGGAAAACAAAACCACACGCGTGCAGCTGCAATAAAAACGGGCGACGGCGGCCAAACAAAGCAAACTCCCCAGCAAAGCCCAGAGAAACGGCGCTCAAACGGGAAACCTTCAAGACAAGGGGATGGGATCGAAGGGCTGCAGCTCCGGGTTACGGGATCCTGCATTAAAGGGGCTGCAATGCATCGCCTTCCCCATCAAACCGCGTCCCACAGAGCCGAGCCCCGGGCTGCACGGAGCCTCTAAAAAGAGAGGTGATACAGAGACAGAGCGCAACGGTTCACTTTATTGGGAATTCAGGGGAGTTACAAGGCAGAACGGGGCTCTGTGCTCACGGCCGCTGCTCCCGGGTGATGCCAGGCGAGCCCCAGCGCGGCCCAGCCTCGGTTTCCCTTATCTGCTAGGGTGGAAAAGCGGCACTTCCACACCCCTCCTGCAAAGCTCTGCTAGCACGGCAAAAAGGCTCCAAAGTTCCAAAGGAAAAAAAAAGGGCGAACGCGCGAGGAAATCTCCCTACGGCGGCGAGCACCGCAGCGCGGCACGCGCGGCTCGGATCCGCGGAGCGAACCCCGCGTGCGTGCGGAGCCCCGCGGCCGGACGGGAAAGCCCGCAGCGCCCAGCCCCGGGCTCAGCCCGCGCTCGCACGGCGGGGCGGCGCCTCCCGGCCCTTTGTGCTCCGCGGCCCCGGGGATCCGCCCGGTCCCGGCCTCGGAGGGACCCGCGGCGCACAATGGGGGCGGCCCCGCGGGGAGGGCCGGGCCCGGGCCCCTCCGCCTCCCCCCGGCAGCGCGGCGCCAGGCCGGGCCGCTTCCGCCCTCATGGCCGCGGCCGCCATTCCTCGCCCGACGCGGCCGCCCCCGCCCGCTCGCTCGCCCGCCCTCCCTCACCTGCGGCGGCCGCGCGCTACGCCAGCCCGAGGCCGGGCCCGGCCCACTAGGCCGCACGGCGCCCGGCGGGGAGCGGGGCCCGGCGGGCAGCGAGGGACCGCCGCGGAACGGCGAGGCCGGGCCGGGAAGAGCGGGGCCGAGTGGAGCGCGAAGGGAGGAAGAGGAATAAAGGCGGCGGGGCGGGGTCGGCGGGGCCGCGCGGAAGGAGCAGAGCCGCCGCCGCCGCGCACCAACTTTACCTGAGTCTCCACCACACTGACACTGCCCAGCGGCGCCCGCCCCCATCACGTGACGCGGGAGGGGGCGGAGCCGGCCCGGCTTCGCTCCCACGTGACGCGGCACGCGAGGGTGACGCGGCGCGCGGAGTCACGTGGGGGAGGGCGATCGGCTCGGTTTCCTTCTCGCCCGGCGTCGCGCTTCCGCGTCACGTGACGGGGGCGCGGGGCGGCTTCGGAGGGCGCCATGTTGTGCGGCCCCACGGCGGGCCGGGGATGGCGGGGGCCGGCAGCAACTGGCTGTCCGGGGTTAACGTGGTGCTGGTGATGGCCTACGGCAGCCTGGTGAGCGACGGAGAACGGGACGAGAGGGCCGGGGGGGACGTGTGGGGTCTGGGAGGGGACGGGCGTGGGGTTGGGCCCGGCCGGTGTGCGGGGGGGGCTGCGGGGCCGGGCCGGGGGTGGCTGCAGGGCTCCCGGCGGGCGCGGTGTCCACGTGGTGCCCCGTTGGGGTTTGGGGTCCTCGTGGTGCCGGGCTGGGCTGTCCGTGGGGCCGCGTCAGCCCCGGTGCGGCTGTAGGGCGGGGGGAGGATTGGGCTGGAGACTGAAGGAGCGCTTATAGGGGGGATCCGGGGGGGCTTGGGGTTGTGGGTGGGCTGAGGTGTGTGCTGGAGCTGCGGGGTCTGGGGGGGGGGTGTGGGGTGAGAGGGGAGGCCATGGGGTGGGAGCTTGGGGGTCCCTGGGGGGTGGGGATTTGGAGGGTAGCAGTGGGGTGGGAGGTTGGGTGGAGGTTTGGGGGGGTTCCCATGAGGGGGGGTTGGGGACAGGGGGGACGTGGGGTGGGGGTGTGGGAGGGGTACGGGGTGAGGGTTTGAGAGACAACCGTGGGGTGGGGGTTTGGGTTTGGGTGGAGGTTTGGGGGGGGTCCCATGGAGTGGGGTTTGGGGGGGGGGGGCCGTGGGGTGAGAGTTAGAGGGAAGGCCGTGGGGTGAGGGTCTGAGTGGAGGTTTGGGATGGGGGGGGGGTCCCATGAGGTGGGGTTTGGGGGAAGGCCATGGGGTGAGGGTTTGGGGGGGGTGGGGGAAGTCCTGTGGGGTGAGGGTTAGAGGGGAAGGCTGTGGGGTGGGGGTTTGGAAGATGGCAGTGGGGTGGGGGTTGGGGTGGAGGTTTTGGGGGGGTCCCATGAGGTGGGGTTTGGGGGAAGGCCATGGGGTGAGGGGTTGGGGGAGTCCTGTGGGGTGAGTGTTAGAGGGAAGACCATGGGGTGGGAGCTTGGGGGGGGTTCCTGTGGGGTGAGGGTTTGGGGTACAGCCATGGGGTGGGGGTTGGGGTGGAGGTTTTGGGGGTCCTGTGAGGTGGGGTTTGGGGGAAGGCCATGGGGTGAGGGGTTGGGGGAGTCCTGTGGGGTGGGGGCTTAGGGGGTGTGGAATGTGGGGAGGGTTTAGGAGGGATCTGTGGGGTGAGGGTTTGGGGGGGGGGTCCCATGGAGTGGGGTTTGGGGGAAGGCCATGGGGGGGGGGGGGGGGGAGGGGGGAAGTCCTGTGGGTTGAGGGTTAGAGGGAAGACCATGAGGTGGGGGCTTGGGGGGGGGTCCCTGTGGGGTGAGGGTTTGGGGTACAGCCGTGGGGTGGGGGTTTGGAGGATGGCATTGGGGTGGGGGTTGGGGTGGAGGTTTTTGGGGGAGTCCCGTGAGGTGGGGTTTGGGGAAGGCCATGGGGTGGGATTTGGGGAGTCTGGTGGGGTGTTGGTGGGGGGTCCCATGGGGTGAGGGGTTGGGGGGGGGTCCCTGTGGGGTGAGGGTTTGGGGTACAGCCATGGGGTGGGGGTTTGGATGGAGGTTTTGGGGGGTCCTGTGAAGTGGGGTTTGGAGGAAGGCCATGGGGTGAGGGGTTGGGGGAGTCCTGTGGGATGGGGGCTTAGGGGGTATAGGATGTGGGGAGGGTTTAGGAGGGATCTGTGGGGTGAGGGTTTAGGGGGGGGGGTCCCATGGGGTGGGGTTTGGAGGAAAGACATGGGGTGGGATTTGGGGAGTCTGATGGGGTGTAGGTAGGGGATCCCATGGGGTGGGGTTTGGGGGAAGGCCATGGGGTGAGGGGGGGGGGGGGAGGGGGGGAAGTCCTGTGGGGTTTGGGTTAGAGGGAAGGCCATGGGGTGGGGGCTTGGGGGGGGTCCCTGTGGGGTGAGGGTTTGGGGTACAGCCATGGGGTGGGGGGTTTGGAGGATGGCATTGGGGTGGGGGTTTGGGTGGAGGTTTTGGGGGTCCTGTGAGGTGGGGTTTGGGGGGAAGGCCATGGGGTGAGGGGTTGGGGGAGTCCTGTGGGGTGGGGGCTTAGGGGGTGTGGAATGTGGGGAGGGTTTATGAGGGATCTGTGGGGTGAGGGTTTGGGGGGGGGGGGTCCCATGGGGTGCAGTTTGGAGGAAAGACATGGGGTGGGATTTGGGGAGTCTGATGGGGTGTAGGTATGGGGTCCCATGGGGTGAGGGTTAGAGGGAAGACCATGGGGTGGGGGCTTGGGGGGGGTCCCTGTGGGGTGAGGGTTTGGGGTACAGCCATGGGGTGGGGGTTTGGAGGATGGCATTGGGGTGGGGGTTTGGGTGGAGGTTTTGGGGGGTCCTGTGAAGTGGGGTTTGGAGGAAGGCCATGGGGTGAGGGGTTGGGGGACTCCTGTGGGGTGGGGGCTTAGGGGGTATAGGATGTGGGGAGTGTTTAGGAGGGATCTGTGGGGTGAGGGTTTGGGGGGGGGGGTCCCATGGGGTGCAGTTTGGAGGAAAGACATGGGGTGGGATCTGGGGAGTCTGATGGGGTGTAGGTATGGGATTCCATGGGGTGGGGTTTGGGGGAAGGCCATAGGGGTGAGGGGGGGTGAGGGGGGGGACGTCCTGTGGGGTTTGGGTTAGAGGGAAGGCCATGGGGTGGGGGCTTGGGGGGGGTCCCTGTGGGGTGAGGGTTTGGGGTACAGCCATGGGGTGGGGGGTTTGGAAGATGGCAATGGGGTGGGGGTTGGGGTGAGGGTTTGGGTGGAGGTTTTGGGGGGTCCTGTGAGGTGGGGTTTGGGGGAAGGCCATGGGGTGAGGGGTTGGGGGAGTCTGGTGGGGTGTAGGTGGGGGATCCTATGGGGTGGGGGGGGGGGGGGAGGGGGGGGGAAGTCCTGTGGGGTTTGGGTTAGAGGGAAGGCCATGGGGTGGGGGCCTGGGGGGGGTCCCTGTGGGGTGAGGGTTTGGGGTACAGCCATGGGGTGGGGGTTTGGAGGATGGCAGTGGGGTGGGGGTTGGGGTGAGGGTTTGGGTGGAGGTTTTTGGGGGAGTCCCGTGAGGTGGGGTTTGGGGGAAGGCCATGGGGTGGGATTTGGGGAGTCTGGTGGGGTGTAGGTGGGGGGTCCCATGAGGTGGGGTTTGGGGAAGGCCATGGGGTGAGGGGTTGGGGGGGTTCCTGTGGGGTGAGGGTTTGGGGTACAGCCATGGGGTGGGGGTTTGGATGGAGGTTTTGGGGGGGTCCCATGAGGTGGGGTTCGGGGAAGGCCATGGGGTGAGGGGTTGAGGGGGTTCCTGTGGGGTGAGGGTTAGAGGGAAGACCATGGAGTGGGGGCTTGGGGGGGTCCCTGTGGGGTGAGGGTTTGGGGTACAGCCATGGGGTGGGGGTTTGGGTGGAGGTTTTGGGGGGTCCCATGGGGCGGGATTTGGGGAGTCTGGTGGGGTGTCGGTGGGGGGTCCCATGAGGTGGGGTTTGGGGTACAGCCATGGGGTGGGGGGTTTGGAGGATGGCATTGGGGTGGGGGTTTGGGTGTCGTTGGGGGGTCCCATGGGGTGGGGTTTGGGGGACGCCCTTTGGGCTGCGTTTTGGGGGGGGTCCCGTTGGACGCAGCTCTGTGTGCTGAGCGCCGTCCCTGCTTTGCTCCCCCAGGTCTTCGTGCTGCTGTTCATCTTTGTGAAGCGGCAGATCATGCGCTTTGCCATGAAGTCCCGGCGCGGCCCCCACGTCCCGGTTGGGCAGCACGCCCCCAAGGTCGGTTCCTGCAGGGCTCTGCCTCCAATGGGGCACGGCTGGGAGCTGCCGCCCTGGCGTGGGGACAAAGGGCTGCAGAAGGAACGGCTTCGCTCTGCTTGACGCCAGGCCTGGGCTGCGCTCGTCCCTGTGATCCCGCTCTGAATTCCCCTCTCGTTTTTCTGCTCTGCAGGATTTAAAGGAGGAGATCGACATCAGGCTGTCGAGGGTGCAGGATATCAAATATGAGCCCCAGCTGTTGGCTGAGGACGACAGCAGACTCCTGCAGCTGGAGACGCAAGGTGAATCCCGATAAGCACGGCGTTCTGCTGTCTTGTTGCTGGGCCCGGTCACCAGTTTGGGGGGTTTTTCTGTGCCCCGCTCAGCCCTCGGTTTGGTTTTTCTCTTCTCCAGGCTGCTATAATTACTTGTACAGGATGAAGGCGCTGGATGCGATTCGGACGTCAGGTGAGGGACAGAGAAGGGGGGGGGAGCAGGGAGGAAACAGGGCTGCGTTGGGCAGAGGTTGGGCTGTGCTTGGAGAGCAGCGGTCGTTAAGCCGCCCTGGCTCTGCTCTGGCATTGGCAGCAATTAATCGTTCATTGGAGGCGGCGGAGTGGAGGTTTAAGGAGCCGCCAACCTTCCGCTTTGCTCCGTGCTTCATGTTGCGCTGCGCCTTTTTGTTTTGCAGAAATCCCTTTTCAGGCAGAGGGCAGATACCCGAAATCTTTAATAGGGAAGAACTTCTGCGCCTATCTGCTGGAACTGAGGAACTCCAGCGGCTCCTTCAAAGGCATCCGCAAGGCCTTGATCGACGCTTTGCTGGACGGGTATGAGAACGCCCGCTATGGCACCGGGGTGAGTGGGGCTGCCCCTGGTCTGCGGCCCTGGGCAGGGCTGTCGCGTTGCTCCCAAGGCCTCTTTTCAACCTCTTTCCTGTTTGCGTGAAGGTCTTTGGGAAGCCGGAATACCTGAAGTACCAGGATGCTTTGAACGAGCTGGCGAACGTGTAAGTCTTGCTGCTGGGGTGCAGCGTGGAGCCTTTGGGCCTCAGCAACCCCTCCTGGTGCTGTGAACAGAGGTGTAAAAGCAGAGCCCAGGGTGCGAGGAGCCCGAGTCGGGCTGTCCTTCAGCTTTCCCTGCCCTTTATGTGTTTTGGGGTTTGTCACCGGCTCGCAGCCGCGTTCCTTCTTGCATCTTTGTGCCATGGGCTCAGCGCCGCCCCTGGGCCCGGCACAGAGGAACGCATCTTTGGTTTTCAAGATGTGAGAGCTGCTATCTGGGGGGCAGATCTGCCCTGTGTGGGGCAGAACCCACAGCCAAGCAGCTCCTGGGGGGGAGAGGCCGCATCCCCCCCCTGTGCTGATCACAGCTCTCCCTGCAGGACCAAGGCACGGGCAGGCAGCAGCCAGAGGCAGCACCAGTCGGCAGCCAAGGACCTCACTCTGTCCCCCGAAGTCTCCAACCCTGCCACCATCCAGGTCACCTACCTGCCTTCCAGCCAGAAAAGCAAACGTGCCAAACACTTCCTGGAGCTGAAGAGCTTCAAGGACAACTACAACACGCTGGAGAGCACGCTGTGAGCAGGGACCTTCCACGAGCCCCCTGCTGGGCACAGCAAACCCGGGGGGGTTTTGTGCCGGGACCAAGCAGTCGTGCCCTCGGCGTCCCCCTCGTGGGATGTGGGGCTGGCGGAGCCCCCCACTGGTGGAGCCGTGCCCCTTTGGGCTGCCTGGGACGCTGCAGGTGCTCGAGGCCGGCGGCCCCAACCCTGTGAATAAACTTTGGTTGGCTGTAACTTATTTATAAAAGACGTGGAGCCCGGCCGGCTCTCCGCCCTGCCTCTGTTTCCCTCGGTGGCCAGCAGGGGCTGATGCTGTCTGTCCGTCCTGTCTGTGTGCATCTCGGGCGCCGGAGCCGCTCGTCTGATCTTTCCGAGGGACGAACGCCCTCCTTTCCCCCCGACGGTGGGCGCCGGGACCGCGTGTAAATACTTTGTCGGCCTCGTGCTGCTCCGAGGAGCCGCGTTGGGCTGCGGGTTGTTCGGCGTTCAGGGACGCCTGGGGCAGACGCGGCCCTGCGGGAGCGGCTCCCTGTCAGCGGCAGCTCAGCATCACCGCACCGTGCGCCCCGTGGGGGGGGAAGGGGCTCCTGCCGCGGGCCTCTGCGCTCTTTTTAATTGCTCTTTAATAAAACCAGTTACCCCCGGCCCGCCGCGTGCTGCCGGCTCCGTGCCGCGGTTGCCATGGGGCCGTCGCCGCGGTGACGGGACAGCAGTGGGGTCTGTGCTGGTGCTGGCCGTGATGGCAGGGAGCAGCCGGGTCCCGTCCCCGCATGGGGAGCAGGTGGGGGTGGGCAGGGGGCTGCAGCTGCCGCCCCGTGAGGCTGGGCGTCCCGAACTCGTGGCTTTGGTTGCAGGTGGTGGCGAAGGCGGTAGAGGCCTGTGCGGAGTTGGTGCAGAGGTAGAGGCACGAAGGGGGTCGTGGGGGGGGGGGGGGGGGGAGGTGAAGGGGTCTCAGCGGGGGTCCCCACGTTTGTCTTGTCGCCCCGCGTCCCTGCAGCTGGGGGTTGGCAGCCGGGGAGCAGCGGCAGGAGATTTGGGCCACGTCCTTCGGGGCGCTGCGCTGGAGCCTGGAGGAGGAGCTGCGCCTCGCCGGCAAGGAGCTGACAGCGGTGGGTGCCCCCCGGGGGCTCCGGGCCCCCCCCCCCCCCCCCCATTTGGTTGCCCCGGGCTTCATTGCCGGCCCCACAGCTGCGGCGGGCGGCTCTGGATCGGCTCCTGCAGGACGAGCGGCAGCAGCAGCAGCGGGAGCTGCGGCAGTGCGGGAAGGCGTTCCACGCGGAGCGGCTGTGACGGGCGGGCAGCGGCGTCTCCGGGCGTCAAACGGCGCTCGGCTGGGAATAAAACGGTTGAAACAGACGGGGCTGCGCCCACCGGGCACCGCGTGGTTGTGGGGCGGAGGGGCAGGAAAGGGGGCAGGAAAGGGGGCAGGAAAGGGGGCAGCCCGGCCCGAACCGCGGCGCGGATCCCCGCCTGCGCCGCATCCCGGTGCCGGGAGGTGGCAGCACGGCCGCCTCTCGCGCTTCGCGTTCCCGCAGCGCTGCGCTGGGCTGCGTGCGATGCCCGCCGTCGGGTCGCTCCCTCGGCCCCTGCCCGCGCCCGACCTTGGTGTCTCCCGGCCCCGGGGCCCATCAGCGCTGCCCGGCTCAGCTTATTGACAGGGCCGGGGGCGGTGCGGCCGCCACCCCCCGCCAGCAGCCCTTCATTAGAGCTGCTGTCACCTCGCATCACGTCACACCTCACGCGCAGCCCCACATCCCGGCTCTGCTGCCACGTGTGTCCCTGCCGTCCCCAGAGCCGCCCTCCCTGCCGTCCCGCTGCCGCCCCCTGCTCTCCAGCCCGGGCCGTGTCCTTGTCCCCACATCCCCCCCTCGGTGGCTTTGCGTCCCCCCAACCCGATTTCTGAGGCCCATCGCGGCACCGACACGTCGTGCGCCTCCAGCAACGGCTGAGGACGGCCCCGATGTCCGTCCCAGATGGGGGTCCTTCCTCTGTGCAGCCGCAGCCACGTATGGGGCAGCGCAGGGGATGCGGGCAGCCCCCTCTTTGATCCCCTGGAACCCAGAGACAGGGGAGAGATGGGACGGCGGGGGGACGCAGGACGCAGCTCGTCCTTGGGCAGGGTCACACGCGGCCCCCGACACGGGGAGAGCGCCGGGCTGTGGCCGAACTCGTATCGACATCCCCGCTAATGACAGCAGCGTGTGACCGGGGGCAGCGGCAGCGGCGCGGGGCCATCGACCCGTATTGAGCGGAGGGGGCAGGGGGACATCGATGGGTAATTAATGGGAACGAGGCCACGTGTGGGGCCGGGGCTCTCGCCGGCCGCATCCCCCCACCGAGTGCGGCTGAGCGCGGTTATAAACAGCAGCCAACGGTGCCGGAGCCGCCGCCGAGACCCCCGAGCCGGGCAGGTAAGGAGCCGCAGTTGGGGTCCCTCGGCTGCAGCCGTGCAGGAGCCGCCCTGCGCCGTGGGACCGTGACCGCCCTGCCGTGCTGCGGTTCCAGCCCCGCTGCCGTTCGCTTCCTTCTTGTCCTCCAGATCCCAAAGGATCCCAGAGGAAACGGAGCGGCCCCACATTGCAGCAGACGGACCGGGAGCCCACGGAGCAGCAGCCCCACAGCGCAGGCCGAGCCGGGGCGCATGGGTGCAGAGCTGCAGGGAGGAAGGAGCCCCGGCACGCTCGGCCCCTTCTCTCCCCCTTCTCTTTCTCTTGCAGGGAGCTGAGCCTCGGGCCCGTCCCGCCCTGCCTCTGTCTGATATGTTTGATATTAGGTTGTTTTATTGGAAACCAACTAAATATCAAACATATTCTTACAGCGTCAGGGCCGCCCAGCGCCGCGTGCCGCCCGCGTGGGCTCAGCGCCCACCACCTGTTCCCCGATGCGCAGCGATGGCGCCCTGTGCCTCCTGCCCTAAATCCGTGCCAAGGAACTCCTGCAATCCTCCCCCCCCCCCCCCCCCCCATGCTGGGACAATGAGCTCCTGGGTGCCAGCAGCATCCCCTGCCCCATGGCTGGGTGCTGGGGGGGGGTCAGGGGGGTCCTGAGGGCTCAGCTGCCCCCCTGTCACCCCTGCAGAGCTGGACCATGCGGGCCGGGGGCTGCCGCCAAACCCCTGCTCTTCAAACAGCCTTGGGCTCAGCGCCCTTTGCCTCACCGCCCCCCAGGCGTGGGGAAGGACGAGGCTGGGGGCAGCGGGGTGCCGGGGGGTCACTGGGGGTGTTGGGGAACAAGGGGAGGTGAGGTTGAGCTGCAGCCGCCGAACCAGGGGGGCCAGGAGGGGGGGCCAGGACCCCATCGCCCCCCTGCTTTGTTGGTACGCATGGAGCTGCTGGGCTGGGACACGGCGTCCCTGTGCCACCAATATGGGTGTCCCCTTGCAGGGGGGGGCGGGCAGCCAGGACAATGCGGGACCCCCACCTGCCGACCTGCTGCTGCTTTTTATAACTGCCCCAGCTGTCCTGCAGGAGCCCAAATAAGGCCGCGGCCGCCCGGACCCCCCCCACGCCAGACAATGGGTCCCGAGCAGAGACTTTTTGGGAGCATGGGGGGGGGGTGGGGAGGGCCAAGAAAGGCAAAGCCCTGCGCCCACGGAGCGGAGCGCGCCCATAAACCGGGCGGCAGCGGGCAGCAGGGCCATTGAGTGCCGCCCTTCGCCCCGCTGCGCTGAGCCCCGAACCCCGCAGCCATGGAGGCCATCAAGAAGAAGATGCAGATGCTGAAGCTGGACAAGGAGAACGCCCTGGACCGGGCAGAGCAGGCGGAGGCAGAGCAGAAACAGGCGGAGGAGAGGAGCAAGCAGGTGGGGCGCGATGGGAGATGGCTGAAGGGGAACCGGCAGCTGGGCTGGGGCGGGGGGGTCCGCGTCCGATGGGGGGGTTGGGGCCATGCTGTGGGGCAGCCCCCCCTTCCAGCGGGGTGGTTGGGAAGGACTGAGAGTGGGGTGGGGTGGGAAGGAGCGCGTGGGGGCAAAGAGTGAATCCCCCCCGGCCACGTGGGGTGCGTAGTGATGGCTGTGGTGCTTGCAGCTGGAGGATGAGCTGGCCGCCATGCAGAAGAAGCTGAAGGGGACGGAGGACGAGCTGGACAAATACTCAGAGGCCCTGAAGGACGCCCAGGAGAAGCTGGAGTTGGCGGAGAAGAAGGCGGCCGATGTGCGTATGGGGGACGGGAGCCCCGGCACGGGGCTGGGGGACGGTCCCCAAAATGGGGCTGAGCGCAGGGAGGGGGGGTGGGCAGCCCTGGAGCTGGGCTCAGCACTCGGCCATTGGAGGAGGAACGACGCCAAAGAAGGACGGAGGACAAAGTGCACAGCGCTGCTATTGTTGGCTGCCGGGTCCAAGCAAACAATGGCACCAGCCGTGCTGGGTTTCACTGCCCGGCAGCCACGTGGCACCACGGCTCTGTTTGGCACCTGCAGGGCCGTCACCCTGCTGCCATCCCCGCTGCTTCGGCTGCCATCGCCCCCGCGGGGCAGCGCAGGGTGGGGACGCTGAAGCACCTGCGTGACCCCTTGCTGGGCTGTTCTCCCTCTGAGCACCACAATTTGGGGTCCTGGGGGTTCGTCGGCCCCATGGTTGTGCTGTCCCTCATTGGGAGGTGACAGAGGGCACCGCTGTGCTGTGCTCCCCGCATCGCCGGGCTCCATCCGCAGCGCTCGGTCACGCTTTGATTGAGGTCCGCACGCCCTGCATGAGTGACAACACGGGGATCATTGGGCTGGGGCTCATAGGGGGGTGTGGAGGGGGGCTGGGTGGGGGTCTGGGGGCTGCCAGTCCCTATTGGGTGATGTGGGGTGGGGTGAGGGGAGGTGAGAGGATTGGGGGGTGAAGGGAGGGGATGGGAAGGGAGGGGAGGTGAGGGGAGGTGAGGTGAGGGGAGGTGAGGCTCAGCACTGCCAGCAGAGAGTTTGGAGCAGAGCTGAACTGGGAATGGGGGCACAGCGGGGGGGTGGGCTGAGCTCAGCCCCCGGGAATGCACGGCCGCCGCTGTGCCCGTATAAGGCCTGCGGAGGGCCCGGTGCGTGGGGCAGAGCAGCGCTGGCAACTCTACGGGGTGGGCAGGCGCCGCGGTGCGGGTCGCGGCCCGGCGGCCACGCTCACCTACGGGCCGGGCCGCGCTGCCCCACGGCAGCCCCCGATGCCCCGCACGGCCTGGACAGGGCGGCCACCACAGCCCCGCGCGGCACGGCCCGGTTCGGGCTGTCGCCGTTCCCGCAGGTCGCTTCGAACCTCCCCGGCCGCCCCGCCGCCCGCTCCCCTCCCGTTCCCTCGGTTCGGGCCCCGGCCCGCCGTAGGCCGCGCGGTTCGCGCCGTCGCCAAGGCGACGCGAGAGGGGCGCGGCGCTTCCGGCCGCGGCCGAGAGGAGGGGGGGGAGCGCGGGCGGAAGTGACGTCACATCCCGTGCGGCGGGGCCGGGGCGGCGGGTTCCGGTATTTCAGGGCGGGGCGGGCGCGGCGCGGAGCGGAGGGGGATCATGGCGGGGGCCACCACCATCGAGGCGGTGAAGCGTAAGATTCAGGTGCTGCAGCAGCAGGCGGACGATGCCGAGGAGCGGGCGGACCGCCTGCAGCGGGAGGTGGAGGCCGAGCGCCGGAACCGAGAGCAGGTGGGGGTCGGGGGGGGCGGCGGGGTTTGCGGGGGTCCCGGCGGGGCTCCGTGGGGCCGGGCTGCGGTCGGCCGCTGTCACCGAGCTTCGCTTTTTTTGCCCCTAAAATCTGGGCGGTGCCGCTGGGGGCTCCGTCCGGGCTCCGCGGTGCCGTTCCGGGTTCCGCTCCGGGCTGCGCCGCCTCAAGCGGGGTTTAGGGTCCCGTAGGGGTCGGCAGGGAGGGCGGAGTCGGCCGCGCTGTGCGGGCACGGCGGGGTGCGGGGCGCCGGGAGGGAACGCCGCGCTGCGACCGGGGAGGGGCGGGCGGGGGTCGGCAGGGAGCGGCCGGTCCGCAGCTCCGTCCCGGTTTTGGGGTGCCGCCGTGGGGTGCGGGGGGTCGCGGAGCTCTGCGGAGCCGCTCCGGTGCCCGGAAGGAATGGCGGCGGAGCGGCGTTCGGGGCTGACGGCGGAGCTGTGCGGTGCGGCCGGGCCACTCCCAGCCCCGCGCTGCTTTTCTTTGCAGCCACATAAGGAATTCTCCCGTACTTGCGGCGTTGTCATGGCGACGTGCGTTGCTCGCACCGGAGCGCCGCTGTGTGAGAGCGGAGCCGTGCTCAGCCCGCAGCCCCGGCTCTGCTCCCCGCGCCCTGGGAAGCGATGCTGGCCGGCTCTGCCCTTGGCTTGGCTCCCTTCTCCGGGCTTTCTGACTCAGGCTTCGCTTCCTGAAGGAAATGGGGGGTGATGGGAGGTGCCGTGGGGCTGCCCGGAGGTGTCACTGCTGCGCTGGCTGGGCTCCGTCCTGCCCGGCGGGATGAAGAAGCGCTGCCTGCAGGAAGGCGGCCCGGAGGGGAAGGGGGGCTGGGGATGGAGGAGCGGTGCCTCCGTTTGCTGGGAGGAGGAGGAGGTTCACCGGTGTGAAAGCTGCTCCTCTCCTGCTCTGTGTCGTTTGGTTCCTCTTTGAGCAGAGCGCTTCCTCCTCCGAAGCAGCTCTGGGTCGGTGTGCTGTGCATCAAAGTGCTGCGGGTTTCCATGGTGAAGAGCAGGGTGTGCCTGCAGCCGAAAGCAAAAGTGCTCCTGCATCCTGCTGGGGGGGGGAGGGAGGCAGGGTGTGGGTTGTGGCAGGCCGTGCTCTGGCCTCCTTCCTTGGGCATGGCTGGTGGGCTCGGCGTGGCCTCGTTGCTGGAGGCTGGGGTATTTTGTATGTGCCTGCTGTGTGTTTGTGTGCTGGGCTCTGCGGTGGATCGCTGCTGGGAAATGGCTGTGACCGCCTCCATTTTGGTAACGGTGTGGAAATCCCGCTGAAGGGGGTGCTGGCCGTTTTTGGGGTGTCCCTGGGGCGTCGGTGTCCCCCTGAGGGGACATGGTTTTAAGACTAGGGGAAATGGTTTTAAGTTGAAGGAGGGAAGATTTAGGTTGGATGTTAGGGGGAAGTTCTTTACTAGGAGAGTGGTTGGGCCCTGGAACGGGCTGCCCAGGGAGGTTGTGGATGCCCCGTCCTTGGACGTGTTTAAGGCCAGGTTGGACGGGGTCCTGGGCAACCTGATCTGAATGTGGATGTTTGGTGGCCCTGCCAGGCAGGGGGTTGGAACTCCATGATCCTTGGGGTCCCTTCCAACCCGGGTGATTCTGTGATTCTGTGAGGCTGCCTGCAGGCTCCGCTCAGGGCTTTGTGGAGCAGATGTGGCTGCTGGGGCTGTTGCTGGAGCTCTGGGGGTGGCGGTTCTGAGCTCTGCTGCTTCACTCAAACCTCGGTCACCGCTGTGGTCGCACCCTGGGCGATGAGCTGAGCCCGTGGGCTCCCAACATCGTGCTGGCACGCGTTGCTGGGCAGTGGCTCCCAGCCTGGCTTGGGCCTGGTGAGGATTCTGCTCTGTGGGATCAGTGAGCGCTGCTGGCCGGAGCCCCAGAGCTGCGCTGTGGCCCCTCAGCGGGGCAGGCAGAGCTCTGAGCACAGAGCCGATCATCTTCCTCGAGTTGCTGTTGAGAGGGGCTCAGATTTGAGCAGCGCCGGCGTCCAGATCGCAGGAGTAAACTGACTTGGTGCTAAATGCCGGCTGTCACGGCGCGCTGGAGCAGCGGATAAATAGGGCTGATTGATGGCCTGGCAGGATTACAGCAGCTGTGCAGAAGAGACATTAGTGTAAGTCATCCACTTAGTGTTTATGGCTTAAACTGTCACGTCAGCTCGAGCTGACAGGCGAGAAACCTGTGTGGCAGCGGCTGCTGCGTGCGTGAGCCCGTGTGAAATGTTGCAAGGCTTATCTCGGAATGCAGGGCTCGGTGTAAGAAAGTGGATGCAGCTCCTCCGCTTGGTTTGGGCTTCCTCCGTGCTGCTGCTGTCCCCCAGCTGCCCTGTGCTGCTGGCTGCAGGCTCAGCTGCCCTCCTTGCTCCCCCCCAGGCTGAGGCAGAGGTGGCATCCCTGAACCGCCGCATCCAGCTGGTGGAGGAGGAGCTGGACCGGGCCCAGGAGCGCCTCGCCACCGCTCTGCAGAAGCTGGAGGAGGCTGAGAAGGCCGCAGATGAAAGCGAAAGGTGAGCAGGGGGAGGCTGCTGTGCTGTCAGCCATGCTGGGGTGTCCCTGGATGGGGCCCCGTGCTGTCGGCATCTTCAGCTTCTGAAGGTGGGGAGCCGGTGCCACGGCGAGGCTGGGTGTGGGAGGACCTGCTGCTGGAGCGGGGCTGTTGGCCTTCAGGGAGCCGTGGCTGCTGGGTTCCCTCCTGAGGGAGCAGGGGGGAGGCGGAGGAGCCCCTCCTGCTGCTGGGAGCTCCTGAGCTGGGAACGTGGTTTGGAGGGGAGCGGTCCCAGCAGCGTTTCCAGTTGGCTGATGCACTCCGCTCTGTAGCGCACAGCCTGACCTGGCTGCTGGCTGCCATCAGGATTCGGCTTTCCCTGTGCTTCAGCCTGGAAGTGCCTGACTTGCCTGCACAGAATCCCTCCTGCCCTGTTGTTCCCAGCAGTGCTTCCTGTGCTCCAGGAGCGCAGTGAGCTGCTGGAGCCGTGCTCAAAGCAGCAGTTAACTTTGAGCAGCAGCAGCGCTGCTTTCCCGTGCCGTCCTCTGCCCTCGGAGGTGTGGTGGCTCAGCAGGGCAGCGCTGTGGCTGGGAATGCTGTTTGCTCTCTGGTGTGCATTCTGCTGCCGGATGGTGGGGGTTTGTTTTAGTCATCGCTCTCCGATGTGTTTTCTTTCTTTTTCGGGCAGAGGCATGAAAGTCATTGAAAACAGAGCTCTGAAAGATGAGGAGAAGATGGAGCTGCAGGAGATCCAGCTGAAGGAAGCCAAGCACATTGCAGAGGAGGCGGACAGGAAGTATGAGGAGGTGAGAGCCCTGGGTGCTGTTGTGCTGCTGATGCTGGCCAGGAGAGGTGGCTGCTTTTCCTGCGCTCTGTGCTCTCAGTGTGGAGGACCTGGCTCACTTCCCCCAGCCAGCGACTCTGGCAATGCCAGTGGCCCCTGCAGGTGTTCCCAGGCGACCAGAGCGGCGTTCGTCTTCCTTGCTGTGAACTCCGATTTCTCCCTCCCAGGTTGCTCGGAAGCTGGTGATCATAGAAGGAGACCTGGAGCGTACTGAGGAGAGAGCTGAGCTCGCAGAGTCGTGAGTAACCTGCTTGCATGTGACTGGCACGTGTAGCTGTGCATGGGAACTAACACCGATGGCATTTCTAACCTTGTTACACAAGGCCTGAAGTACAGGGTGGGCTCAGATCTCCAAATGGAAGAGCTGGGGCTGATCTCCTGCTCGGAACAGGATGAGATCCACTGAGAAACATGGAGTTTGTGTGCATCAAAACCAACACGCCGTGCCTCGCGTTGCACAGAGATGTTCAGACCTTTGCACGAGTGCCTCTGTAGCTGTTGAGGTCGGGCTTTCAAGGCTCGTAGGCACCAGCGCTGCGTTTGGTCACTGGATGCGCACACACCGCTGTGGGGCACGTGGCGCTGAGCCTAAAATGGCCGAGGGCTCCTTCCCTGTGGAGCAGAGAGCGGAGCTGGGGCTGAGGCTGGTCTCTGGCCTCCTTCAGCGTTTCCAGCCATCACGGGGATGTTTGCACTGCTGAGTAGCGAGCTGAGCTCCTGCTTGGAGCAGAGGTGGCAGATGTGCCGCTCAGGCTCCTTTCGTGCGCCTCCAGGAGCTGCCCAGGGCCGTTCTGTACTGCGGGCCTCGTCTAACAAAGCCAGCACGTGTGCAGCAGCGGCGCCGTGCTTCCTGCCCAGACACGCATGTCGTGACCATGACTTCTTTGTGTTTCTCCCCTGCCCCCTTTTTGGCTCTGCGGTGTTGTGTTCTTGGTGCTCCTTTTGACCCTTGCCCCCACCTGGCTTGTGCCATCATGTGAACGTCACTAACAGTCGTGTCCGGGAGCTGCAGGAGCAGATCAGAGTGATGGACCAGAACTTGAAGTGTCTGTCTGTTGCCGAAGAAAAGGTACTAACCGTTCCCTCCTCGAGCCATTAAACCAGAACTCTCGTGGACTTCTGCGCTCCTTCCCTCAGCTTCATTGCGTCCTTCTCTCTCCTGGAATGTTCTGTCCTCTGTCCTGTCTGAGTGGTGGCAGCTGCCCATCTGTCTGTCGGAGCAGCTTCCCTCCTTTCAGCAGAACAAACGTGCAGCTTCTACGTGAGGACTCCAGGTCCCGGCTGTGCCGCTGGCTGCCTGGTGCCCGCGCTGGCAGCGTATCCAAAACATGACCTTGGAGGCTAGAAGGGAACTTGCTTTCTGCAGAAGTGCTTCAAAGCAAGGTCCCATCCCGTCTGATCGCAGACAGTCTCCTGAAGAACTCCCTGCTCTCCCCTGCACATGGATTCACTTCTCCTCTCTCCTGTCTTTTCCTCCCACTTCTTTTCCTTTGTTTTTTTTTTTTCCTCCCCTCTTTCTTTACAAAACCCCACAGTAAATGTTCCGAGCTGGAGGAGGAGCTGAAGAATGTCACCAACAATCTCAAGTCTCTTGAGGCTCAGGCTGAGAAGGTAGGGCTACTTTTCCAAGGGCCAGAAACGTTTGCTTTGCTGGAAGGGTGCGTGACAGCAGAGCATCCACTGGGATGGAGATAATGCAGCTGCAGCCTTAAGCGAGGAGAGCCGTGCTTGCTTTCCCAGGAGAGGTGGTGGATTTCAGCACAGCACTGATCTGACTGTAGGAGCTGTGAGTGCAGGAGGTCTGCCTGCGCCCCTGCCTCGGGGCGGCTGGGACGTTAATGCTGCTGGGATGAGTTTATCCTGTGTGTTACGTGCATGGTGTGGGACTTGCTGTCTGACCCAGCCCTCCTGGAGCGAGGGCTCAGAGTTTGGAAGTTTGTGGGCATGCGTACTGCAGTGGGGAGCTGAAGTGTCCCTTTGTAGCTGTAGGCTTTAGGACAGGAGATGCACGAGGCCGCCGAGGGCTGCAGGTCACCGATTGCTTTCCTTCCCCGCAGTACTCCCAAAAAGAGGATAAATACGAGGAAGAGATCAAGATCCTGACCGATAAACTCAAAGAGGTGAGCGGTGGGGAGGCTCAGGTGGGTCTGCCCTGTGTGGCAGAAGCCGTCGCGCTGACTGCCTCGCTCCCGTCTGCAGGCGGAGACCCGTGCTGAGTTTGCTGAGCGCTCTGTAGCCAAGCTGGAGAAGACCATCGATGATTTGGAAGGTACATCTTGGGGAGGGGAAGCCAGGGAGCGTGGTGATGAGTGGGGAGCTGAGAACAACTGCCTCCCAGGCAGCTGGGGAGCGGCGGTGCTGCTCTGAGTCGCTCGGAGCGAGGCTGAACCCATTGCCTGGGTGCAGCTGGTGCCTCCGGGCCACGATCTGCCCTGGCTGCGGCTCCTTGGCTGCGCTGAGGCGGCCCTCGAGCTTCCCAACGCCCTGCCTGATGGCACAGATAGCGAGAGAGCGGTGATCTTGGCTGTCCTGTCCTCAGGAATGTAACTGGATTCCCGTGCTCCAGCTTAACCCCATTTAAGGAGTGGCACAGGGGGGAAAAAAACCACCTGAACTTGCAGGGATTGGTTACGATAACATTCTTTTGTGTGGAATTTGCTGCTTGTGGCCTGTCTGCAGACAGCGATACTGCAGGCAGTAAGGAACCAACCCTCAGGCCTGAGGCTCCCCAGCGTCAGTTCAAGATAAAAGTGCCCCTAATTGCCAGAAGTCCTCTGGTCTGGCTGATGCTGGGCTCCTTTCCTCCTCGTTTCACAGTACTTCAGGAGCGTTCCTGCTGCTGCAGCCTCTCCTCTCTCCCAGCCGTGCAAGGAGAAAGCTCCAGCTGCCTCCTCAGATCCGAGGCTGTGGATTCTTCCATAGATAGCTGTGGTGGAGCAGCCACGCTGGCGAGCCAGAGCTCTTGCAGGCCTCCTGCCACAGCATGGGCCTTAGCAGCCTTTTAGTGCCAGGTCTTGGAGATGGAAAGCCACATCCTACAGCCCGAGTAAAACTCCTGGGTTACTCCAGAAATAGCAGCGTTGTCAGCAGAGCTGTTCCAGAACTGCAGCCAAGCAGCAATCTGAGCCACCCTGTGGTCCAGGGGAGCTGAAATCCTCCCAAGTCCCTGCATGCTGCCCTCGAAAGATGTTGATTGAGCGTTGGCTCCTTCTGGCATTGCTGCTGAGGTGACCTAGTTTATGACAAGCGATAAAATTCCCCGGGCCCTGGGAAGCTGTGAATGCCACAACATTGCAGCCTGGGCAGGAACCTGCCAGCTCTGCGCCATTGGGGAGCACGGCGGTGTGAGATTCAAGGCTGCCACCCCCGTGGAAGGTGGCAGTGCCCAGCCTGCTCCATTATCTGATGAGAGCCCAGGTGTGGCCCTTCTGTTGGGCTCATCCCACGGGATGGGAATTCCCTCTCTTGCTCACCGCTGTTACTTAACTGACTTCTCCCAAACAGGTTTTTGTATTGAAACCCAAGGTGAGAACAGAGCCCTTTGCTGATCCGTGCCCTCCTCTGGTTTAGCAATCATCTCCTTAGGTGGAGCTGCCCTCCCCTCGTGGCTCATGCTGACCTGGCCGAGCGGCTCGTCCTCATGAGCCGTGGGGTCTGAGCTGCTCAGGCTGTCCTCAGGCCGTGTCAAACCTCCCATTCCTTGCTCAGGCACCAGCAGCCACGCGGCGCAGTCGTGGTGGCTCCCATCTGACTTCATTTGTCTTCTGGTCACCAATCCCACGCTGCTTTTCCTGCCCCAGGGTGTTGGAAGAACTCCTGTGCCTTCCCTCATTGTTTCCCTTTTGTTCTCCTCCTAAACCTCTTCTAGATGAGCTCTATGCCCAGAAACTGAAGTACAAAGCAATTAGTGAGGAACTGGACCACGCCCTGAATGACATGACTTCCATGTAAATATGAGCTGGCTGGTGTTTGCCTCTCGCTTCAGCAGGCTAGACCGCCAGAGCTTGCTTGGTTTGCTGTGATTTTCGTAGCTGGAGAATCAATGGCACCGTGTTGTTTAGGTTACTTCTACAGATCTGTGCCTCCGGGATTGTGGAGGCTGCCCTGCAGCATGCTGCCTTCTAACTGTAGGGCCCTGGGAGCTGCATGCGTAACACCGAGAGCTGTGCTGGCCTGAAAGGGTTCTGACTCCAACTCTGAGGAGTGCCGTTTCCAGTCCCCCGCTGCAGAGGCTCCCTGCGGTGCCTCAGTTGCCCGCTGGAGCCGCCAGGCTGCGATCTCAGGTTCCTCCGGGGAGAGGAGCAGCTGGCTGGGCTCTGTGGGGATTGCCAGGCAGCCTGCAGACGGACTGGACCACGATCTGATCTGTGGAAGTAGCTGAACTCGTGTTTCTGCAACTTTGCTCCTTGGCTTTGCGTTGGGATCGGCGGTGAGTTGTGCTAACGGCCGCTCTGCGCAGTCCTTACCACTAACAGGGGAGGTCAGGGATCTGCACTGTGAGGAGCCCTAACGCAGCACCGAGAGCCCCCAGCCCAGTTTGCCGTGCACAAACACTTGCATTTCTCTTCAACCCGGTGTCTCCTTCTGTTTCACACAGATGAATCTTGCGATTCCAAACTCCACTTTGGATTTGCCTTTCTGCTTGGTGGCTTGTTCTGCACCTGCACCCTGCACTCACGCTCTCGTCATCTCGCTCTGAATTCCAGCACCTTTTTTCCCACTCACTGTGCACAGGGCATCCCTGGGAATGAGCTGTCGGGATGCTGAAGCTTGACGGCGGCAGCAGCTCCCGGTTACGCTGCACTCGCTGCTAAACAAAGCTCCCTGTGTTTGAGCCGTGTGCCAGACACTGCCGTGCTCTGAGGGGCTGCCCTCTGCCATGTCTGCGTGTAGCTGGGAGCGCGTTGTTCTCATCTGCATATCTTACGGAGAGCCATAAAGCGCCTTTTGTATTTCTCTTGCCTCTTCCTCGAGCATGATGTCACCTTTTTAAAGGAAAAACAACTCTTGTGTGAATAGAAGAGCTGGTGCTGTTGAGAAACGGGTTTCTAGTGACCACTTGCTGCTGCTTTAGAGTAACAGTTGCGATGTTGCCCTCACGCTGGTGTCGCCCCCCGGGCCGTGGTGGAACACAGCCTTGGTTAATGCGCTGGATGTCTTGCTGCGGGCGCGTTAGCAGCTCACAGATGCAAACTGCAGCTCTGCACGCTCTGTAGGGTGCAGGAGGGGCCTTGTGTCGGAGCAGGGCGTCCTCCAGCTGTGTCTGTCAGCCTGGCTGAAGGCGCCCCTCACCTGTAGCGCTCCTGGCCTTGGTTGTCACTTGCTGGCTTGCAGCGGGCAGCCGCCACGGCTGGTGAGGTGTGAGCTGCTGAACACCGCGTGCCTCTGGCTGACCTCCAGCAGGGCAGCAGCAGTCTGGGTGCTGTGTGTGCAATGGGTGCAAACGGCTCCTGCTTCAGGGGGCAGAGCTGCAGCAGTGCCGGGGGGCTCACAAAGCACAGCTCAGGCTCCTGCGTGGGGCTGGGGGTGGCGGAGGAGCCTTGGGGGTGGATGTGGCGTACAGCAGGACACTGAGCACGGCTGCAGGCACGTAACACGTCGCTGCCGGTGTGAGTCTGGAGTCTTTCTGGTTGCTCTGGGACCGTGAAAACTGATTTGCCTCTTGTAACTCTGTGCTGCCTCGCGGTGGCTTCTCCAATGCTTCTTCCTTCCTGGATTGGTTCCTCTGCCACAGGGCCCGAAGAGCCCTTCAGGAATCGAGCTTTGGTGAAATGGGACATCTCCCCTGGTTCCCCGAACCTCAGGTTTGTGCACAGCCTGCTCTGCACACACGTGGCGCTCCCAGTCGGCACGGTCGCACGCTGAGCCGTGTTAGGGCTGTCCCCTGTGTGGGGCAGGGGAGGAGGAGGCACTTCTGTGAGGAATCCCAGAGTAAGAGCTTGGGAAGCTCTGCAGATGTTGGCTGGATGCTTTGCGGAGCTCTACTCCCAGAAGTGAGAATCCTTGTCGGTACCCAGCTGTGCAGCTGAGGTGGGGGGTCTGGCTGTGTGGGGGGCGGCCTCTCGTCACCTCCTGGGAGGTGGAGGCTTCCAGCCAGCACTGCCTGCCAGTTCTCCCCGCTGGAGGTGGCACGGTGCTCCCTGCCCTTGTGAAATGGCCTCTCCTCGAGGGGAGGTCCTGCCTCTGGGTTTTGTTACCTGCTCCCATGGAGCGGAGCAGGCGTTGCAAACCACGTTCCTGAAGGCTGGGCTGCGGCAAGCCCGTTCCCCGCTCATCCTGGTGGAACTCCACAGTGGGTGGGTGATGCAATTCCTGCCCTGGGAGGTTTTGGGAAGCTTCTGGTCTGACGGGATTGCAGGGCTTGTGCAGGCTGGTTGCCACAGGCTGGGCTCCCGGTGCAGGATTGCTGCAGGCGCAGATAAGCCGACCACGAAGGGTCGTGGGGCTCCGCGTGGCTGTGAGGCTGCCCTGCAGGCTGGGAGGGGAGCAGAGCAGGTCAGGCATTGCTGCAGCCCTGCAGATGTGAGCGGCCGCTCCGTGTTCGGAAGCCGTTCCTGAGGTGTCAGGAAGGTCACGGTGATGACTGCAGTCGGATTCTCCCTCACATGGGCGCCTTGTCAGGGCTCTGCCCACGAGCAGTAATACTGCCTGGGAGCTGCTGTTGCCCCAGCCTCTGGTTGCTCACCCTTCCACTGACTGCAGTTTCATCCCATCTCTTCAGAGATCCCATCTCTTCCCATCCCATCAGAGACCCAGGCCCAGCTGGGAGGGTGATGTTGGGAGCCTGCATGCAGGGCAGGCTGGTGCTGGTGCCCCCCTGCAGCACAGCTTCCCTCTGCTCCTGCTTGGGTTGCAGCAGGGTGGAAATTTCAGCTCCTCCAGTCGTTGTTTTGTCCCTTGGTGGCTTGGAAGGGGGGTCAGTCAGCGCTGCCACCCTCCGTCCTGCAGAGTGGGGTGCAGCTGGGTGAGGAGAAGCTTCTCCCCTGTGTGCGGATGTCAGGGTGGCTCGGGGGGCAGGGAAGGCTGTGCTGTGACTGCTCAGGGGAACACCTGAACCTTACGTAGCCAGGCCTTGCTTGGGAGCAATTGCTCCTAGATTGAAAGTAACGAGGAACAGCGCGGCCCTCCTGAGGTCGCTGGAGGTTCCTGGGGTCCCTGTAGCACCTGCAGGGTGTGAGGTGTGAAGGCAGCAGCTGTGCTTTGTGCTCATCATGGTGTGCTGTGTGTCACCGCAGCTATGAGGATGATTTCTGTCCAGCTGGAAGCTGTGGCCTAGGCATTTTTTTCGCTGCCTGGAATCCCCCAAGTGCAGGAATCGGACCCTGGGAGGTGTTTGTGGTTCAGCTGCTGTGGGACTCTTTCTTCAGAGCCCTCCACGGGCTTAAAGCACATCCCACATCCTTCTCCTTCCCTGGCTACGGTGCAGCCCAGCCTGCAGACTCTTCTGGCGTTCTCCCTTCCTTTGCCTTCCCAAAGCTTCCACTTCTGCCCGCACGTGGCTTCCACTGCGATCTTCCCGAGCTCAGAAGCAAATTAGAGCGCAGTAAACCTTTGTTCTTCCCAGCTTCCTCTGTGCGATAGGCCGCGCTCGGTCCTCACAGGCAGGCTATGGACGTGCTCCTCTGGCTGCTCTACTAACCTGCCCTTTCTCTCTTTTTCTCTCTTCCTCTTCTTCCCCTCATCCTGTTGCTGCTGCAGAGCGCCTGTACAGCCAGCTCGAGAAAAACCGCCTGCTCTCTAACGAGCTGAAGCTAACGCTGCATGATCTGTGTGACTGAGAAGGGGCCACTAATGCCATTAAGCGAGCTAATGGCGACCACCAGTGCTGTGGACCACACTGAGATCTGAGCACTCTTAAGCCTGGCAGACTTGCAAATTCTATGCAACCGCTGCTGTTGAACGGGGCAGTTGAATTTCTTCTCTAACTTATTTTAAGAGCTTTTTAAAAAATGATGATTATTATTATACAAGTAACCTGTATTCTCGGTGGAAAACCTCTCAGCCTTGGCTGATCTTTCAGCAGCCCTGTTCACTTGCACAGGGGGCTGCCTGGCTCCTCCAGGGAACCAGAACGGCTGCACCCACCCAGAGAAGGGTGGTGTGAAGTCAGGCTCGTGCCTGCTGGAAGATGCCTGTCGTGGGCTAGAACGTAATTACTGTTAGCTGACTGACTGTAGGATTTCCTGCTGCATGGAATGATGGCTCCTAACAATAAATGACTGACCTCGCTGTCTGTGAGATGCCGCACACCTGTAGTGCTTTCCTGTGTAGCCGAGTCGACCTCAGAGGTCTGGGGGAAGCAGTGGTGCCTGGGGCCTCACCTCAGAGCAGCTGTGGAGTCCCAGGACGGGTTGGGGAAGCTTGCGGGTGTTTTGAGAGCAAGTCTCTGAACCTACAATGTGAAGCTGTGTCTTGAGCGCCCGCAGGGAGCCCTGAAATGCTGCAGTAGTTAGTGCTGTAGGAGAGATGCTGCTTGCTGCGTGTGCCGTGTGCTGTCTCTGACCCTGGGGTGGCTGCAGCCCCTCCCTGCCCCTCTGGGAGGTGGAGAGCAGCTCTGAGCACCCGCCTGTTCCTAAAGGCCGTCTTCCCACAGCGTGGCTACCCGGCGTCCCGAGGCGTGGATTTCTTCAGTGGTATGGGTGGGCTCACCTATGGAGTAAAGCGCACCTAGAGTGCTAGTTGCTGATCTGAGCTCTCCTCCTGGCTTAAGGACAATGTGAGAACCGACTGCGCGAGCTGCCCCGAGCCTCGGGCAGAGCTGCAGCACCCCGCTCCTACTCGCTCACTGCCTGCTGTTCGCGCTCTCCTTGGTGGTCTGCTCCCTGCTGCTAGGTAGCAATGGTCCCGGTGGCCAGCTTGGCATCTCTATCCTGCGCTGGGGGGGATGGGGGCACAATCGGTTGTAATCCTAGGGGCTGGTTTCTTACGTGTGTTTAATCCTTAAGTTGCTCTTGGGTGGCTTGCTGGGCCACGGGGGCTGCTGTCTGAAGCATTGAAGCCCCGGGGGGAAGCTAGCTGCAGTCTGAGGCACCTGCATGCACAGTGCTGCCCACAGCAGTAGCTCAGAGCGCGTCCTGCGGAGCAGCAGCGGCGTGAGAACGAGGGCTGCAAAGAAACAGGTAAACTCCAGAGCTGCTCACTGCAACCAGCCAGGCACCCACGGTTTGAGAACGCTGGGACGGGGCAGGCGTGAGCTTTCTTTGGCCGAGGTCTCTCCGTTGCCTGAAGCTGACTTGTAACTCTGCCTCTTGCTTCCTGCCAGATAAACTGAAATCCACCAAAGAGGAGCATCTCTGCACGCAACGAATGCTGGACCAGACCCTGCTAGACCTGAACGAGATGTAATGGAGCCCCGCTGCTGCCTCTGCCACACGATGCCCGGGGTCAGCCCAGCCCCCGCTGCCCTCTAACCCTTGGGCTCCGTTTCCTTTCTGTTGCCAACTTGCCCCAATGCAGCTCTGCTTCTTCACCTGGGGGTTAGAGGTCACCGGGTTGGGCAGAGCTTCACACAGCGTAATTAAGGGAAATAAACGATGCAATAATGTCGGGGGAGAGCATGTTTGAGATGTACACATTTTGTAACTACCTTCTTTTTCCTTTTTTTTTTTTTTCTTTTGTAGCAACCATTGTAAACATTCCAAATAAGCGATGCTGGTGAGCTACAAACAAAGCTCTGGGCTTTAATTTTGGTATTAACCCCTTGGAGCCCAGTTTGGGGGAGAGGAGGTGGGAGTGGGGCTGGGCTGGGCACGCTTTGCTCTGAGAGCTGCTTGCCAAACGAGCAGTTCCATTTCTCAGCTTTAAGGTAACTCTGTGGAGAAGCAATTTGAGCAAAAGCAGGGTTTTTTTTTGTGTTTTTTTTTGTTTTTTAATTTTTCCCCTTGTTCTCCCAACAGCTCAAGCTGTTGGGTCGGTGGTTGTTCCCTTTTCCTTCCCCGGTGTTTCCCTTTCCTTTCTCACGGGTTCCACGCAGCCGTGGCTCCCGATGCCCAGGGGTGGCTCTGCCTTCACTCAGTGCTTTGCCCCTCATCCCTGGGCTCAGCCTGACAGCTTCAGTCCTGGTTTTCTCCAAGCAGTTCTGCCTCCCCAGGCAGAGGCCTTTCCCTCCGGGCCCGCAGAGCTCCCACGTCTCACCCTGTGGTGTCTGTGAGGCCGAGCGCAGGCAGGCTGGGCCGTTGCTGTGTGCTCATCGTGGTTACGGGGCCAATCTGGAGGAAAAAAAAAAAAAAAAGCAAACAAAAGAACCATGTCGAGTGTTTTGATACTAAATTGAGAACTTGTCTTACTGTCTTTTGAAATAAAAAGCGATCTCTCCACACCGTGTGGCCTCGCTCTGTTCGGTGTGGGGGAGCGCTTGGGGAGGGGGGGGGGCGGGGCGCGCGCACGGACTCTTGAGGGAAATTGGCGCGCTGCGAGGGCGGGGCATCGCGCATGCGCAGTCAGCGAATGCGGTGCACGTGGTCTTAATGCGCATGCGCAGTCAGCGGATGCCGGGTGCGCTTCGTCCTAGCGCGCACGCGCAGAGCGACGCCTGCAGGAGGGCGGGAAGAGAGCTCTGCGGGCGGCGCCATTTTGTGTCGCTGACAGGATGCGGCGGGCTCGGCGCTTTCCTCTTCTCGCCCTCGTTGTGTTCGTCGTGATGCCTTCTTGCGCCTTTAAGCTTAATGCGCCCAAAGTGTTGCTGCCCTTCAGCCGGGAGATCAGGGTGTCTTTCGCGCTGGAGGCCGAGGGGGGCTGTTACTCCTGGTGAGGGAGGGAGCAAGCAGTGCTGAAGGGGGTGGGGGGGTGGAAAGGTGTGTGGGGACGGAGGGGTTCGGGGTGCAGTGAGGAGGTGGGGGCCTGGATCAGGGGCCTCGTGTGTGATAGTGGCTGTGGCTGTGCTGTGTGGCTGCCAGACGGAGGCCCATGGCCTGCCTGACAGGGTCTATGGCCTGCTCAATGGAGGGCTATGGCCTGCCTGACAGAGGCCTATGATCTGCCTCACAGAGGTCTGTGCCCTGCCCAACAGAGGCCCATGGTCTGCCCACAAGGGCGGTGAGGAGCCCAGTGCTCTGACAGCGCTGTAAAGATAGACGTGTAAGCAGAGAAGGGAATGTCTTTGTGTCTTTCAGGCGTTCCATGCACGACAATGTTGTCACAGCTGAGCCCTTTTATGAGAATGGTGCTGCATGCTCCCAGAAAGCTCTGCTGTCTGCTCAGTCCACACAGCCCACCAGGCTGAGCAGTGCTGTGATGGCTGAGGAACACGGTGGGTGGAAAAGCAGAGGCTCATGAGGTGGGAGGTGATGTAGGATTTAGGACTTGTATGGAAGTGTACGATATCATGATATTTTTTTGTTGAAAACAAGCTGTGATGAGTGATAACACCTCAGCCACGTTCTGCAGGGTGAGAAAGCAGCTATTGATTATTCTCACTGGTAGAGCTTTTCGCAGCTGTTGAGTCCATAGGAACCTGCAGGGGCTGAACGAAGCGCTGTTTGTTCCCTTGCTGCAGTCACCGGCCACACGCTGCGCTGCGACGTGATGGTTGATGTCATCAACAGCATTGAAATTCTGTCCCGAACTCGGGAGATCTACGTGGAGGATTCTCCCCTGGAGCTGGCAGTGAGAGCCCTGGATGTCAAAGGTACGGTTGTGAGAAGGGCTCACCCAGTACCACGCCAAAGCTGTGCTCTGAGAAATAAATGCTGCTTGTTGCCTTCGTGTTCAGAAGGAAAGGAGGCTCGATTTTACCATGGCAGCTAGCAAGAGTGCATGAATTTTCCCCTTCATGTGTGAATTATCGTTTTTGTTTTCAGGAAACACGTTCAGTAGCTTGTCAGGAATGGTTTTTGAGTGGAGCATCGCAAAGGGTGAGGATGTGGACAGCGTGGAATTGTCAGACAAAATAAGGTGACTGTGACAAAAAGGATGGGGGGATGTTTAGGGCTTGCTTTCACCTTGGGGTGCTCCTAGGGTGAGGAATTCACACGCATTGGGTTAAATGCTTGAGCTTCATCCCTGGGCAGATTTAAATCTCTGTCAGGGAGGATCCCAAGGAATCCAGCTTAAGTTTGAGCTTCTTCTGCTTCAAACTTGGGCTGTGATTGGAGACTTCCAGGCGTGTTTCCTACCTGCTTTTTTCCACAGTTCTCTGCTAATGATTTCTTCCTGATCAATGGCCTCGTGGCACACGAGCCTGGCTGTGTTAGTGAATCCAAAATGGTCACGGAGATGGCAGCCAAGGTTACTTTTGTTTTCTTGTCAGGATTTTAAAATACTCGGAAGCTGACTATTCCCCACCAAACCACATCGTTGAGCTGGAAAGAGCAGAAAAACAAGGAGACAGAATCCTGGTGTCAGGAATCACGACTGGAGCAGCGGTTATAAGAGTGCGAATACACGAATCGACCTACGAGGTGAATAATCACCACGATTTTCTTGATAGAACAAAACAAATACAATCCAAACCTCTGTGTTAAGGCAAACTGCATGGAAAACATGCATTTCTTTGTCATTTTTTCCGGCTTTGGCTTTTGTGGCCGTGGGTAACAGCAGCCTTCTGATTTCCCTTTAGAAAGTGGCTGCTGCTGTGGTACGCCTGCTGGTTCTGGAGCACATAGTGCTGATCCCCGCTCACGATGTTCACCTCCTGGTTGGAGCACTTGTGAAATACAGAGTTGCAAAAGTTGTGCGGGGGAAGATGACAGGTAAGTTGTTCTCCCAGCGTCGAGCCCAATTTTCTGCTGAGCTCTGTGACTCGGCCGTGGATTCGTTGTGGTTTTCTGAGCCTTAGAGATGAAGTCTGGTTCTGAGCCGCCTGGCTGCTGGGGCCTCGTGCTGGAATGTGGCAAATGGGGAATGGTGGCAGGGTGGATGCGAATCGATTTCCACGTGTGGCAGCTCCTGAGCGCTGAACTGACGCTGCCAGCGTGGAGAAAACAGCAGCCAGATCCTTCTTTAGACTGATGGAGTGCTGCTGTTGTTGTTCAGTCCTTGCGTTCGTGCCTGCTGAAAGAGAATGCTTCGTAGGAGAGCGGAGGTGGTTATAAAACCACGGCAATTGTTGTGTTTTGCAGAGCTGGAATTTCCTCTGGAGCATTACGAGCTGGAGCTTCGGGATCAGGTCGCTGCTCCTGGGGGCTCTGAGCTCCTGCCTGTGGCCAACCTGGAGGGGAGGAGCGGCGCCGTGCGAGCCGTGCAGCTGGGGCGGAGCGGCCTGGTCGTGGTCCATCGCAGTATCCTTGTGTGCTGTGCTCTGTGCTGCTGGGCAGCTCATAGAATCATCGAATCACCAAGGTTGGAAAAGACCTCCAAGCTCCTGCAGTCCAACCGTTCCCCCATTCCCAACAGCTCCCACTGAACCACGGCCCTCAACACCACATTCAGCCTTTCCTTCAACACCCCCAGGCTCGGTGCCTCCCCCACCTCCCTGGGCATCCATTGCAGTGCTGCCCACCTTTCTGACCAGCAATTCTTCCTCATGTCCAGCCTGAATCTCCCCTGCCGTAGCTTGAAGCCGTTCCCTCTGCTCCCATCACTGATGACACGAGAGCAGAGGCCGACCCCCAGCTCACTGCAGCCTCCCTTCATGCAGTCATAGAGAGCCATGAGGTCCCCCCTGAGCTCCTCTTCTCCATGCTGAACATTCCCAGCTCCTTCAGCCTCTCCTCATCAGCCCTGTGTTCCAGACCCCTCACCATTTCATTGCCCTCCTTTGAACACGTTCCAGGCCCTCAGTATCTTTCTTGCAGTGAGCTGTGCGATCTCCCAAGCTCTCCCCGATTTACAGTCACAGATCGGGAGTGAAAGAGGTCGTGAAGGCAGGCAGGACGCTTTGGTTTTGGTTTGCAGTGGCTCTGAGTGCTTGAGCTTTGTTGGAGGGATTCCCATGCGCCTCCTCCTTCCCCTCAGCTCAGTGCTCCCCGCTGCTCTCCTTCCCCGTTCTCTTCCTTCCTCCTCTCTATTCACAAGGGCTCCTCCTCCACCCAGTTACAAAATGGAACCCTGCTGATGGTGGCAGGAGGTGAAAATTAGATCAAACTCCACACCCTCTGTTGCTCTGTGTTTAAACCCTGCCAGTTTTACAGCTCACTAAAGGCAACCAGGCTCCTGAGTGAAAAACCTCCGACAGGATTCCTATACACAAATCAAGACATTCACATGCGAGCTGCATCTGGGCTGCCTAACTGCACCATCCACGTGGTAGAAGCTGGGTTTTTAGGTAATGGGAAAGTAGGGGCTCGGTTGTTAACGCCTCACATCGTCGTTCTGGGTTTTCTTCTGATCAGGATCACACGTAACAAATCAGTGCCTTCATTCTCAAGGCTGGAGCAGGCCGCATCTCCCCAAGTGCTCTGGTTTGAGAACTGAAGTCGGCTTTGCCCCATTCGATGGGCTGCTTTCTGAGTCACTGAGCTGAGCTGAACATCAGCAGCAGGCGCTGGGGCTCAGAGCTTGGAAAGAAAGTGCCACGGTTGCCTCCTGTGCCATTTTGGGCCGCTTGCTGAAATGGATATTTTTGGTTGTGTGCTCGGATTCGGGGATTTGTTCTCACACGACGGCGGATGCTTTGGGGGCTGAGCGATGAGCGCCTTTCTGCTTCACTCACTGCTTCTCATCCTGAAAGGTTCGCTGCCTCGAGGTGCTGCGGCTCCTCGTGCTGTGCTGAAATCTCTGCTTTTAGGCAGCAGAAAGACATTGATGACCAAAAATTGCATCCCATTGATGGGGCACAAAACAGAGCACAGACTTACAGTTTCTAAACCAAGTTAAGGATCGCTCGGTTATCCTGCAGATAGAAAAGCAACTGGTAGCAAAGTTCTTAATGAAAGATAGCGACCGCTTGGGTTTCTTTTTGTTGGTTGCTGCTGATTTTGGTTTCCTATCTCAGGTTTCAGCGTCTCTCCGGGAGACAGATGGGTGCTGGAGGTGCAGCGGCGCTACGCCATCACCATTGAGGTTTATGACAGGGACAGCACCAAGGTTTATTTGTCTGAGGTGAGTAAATGCCTGTTAGCAACGCGTGGCTGCCTGGGCTGCTGTGATGAGTTGCGCTGCTGTCATGGAGAGCATGGAATGAATGCAGCATTCCAAGTGTACTGAAAGTAGTTTCTAACAGGGATATTCAGGATTAGAGAGCAGGAGAAGGAAAGCAGCTGTTGCTTTTATCACCTCAGTCTCCTTCAGACTCTGTAGCACAAATTTCCACTCGCACTTCAGTCTTACCTGTGTTACAAACCTGTCCAGGACGGCGCAGCCCCGTGGGTGTTTGTGTGCAGTGAATCTGGGCTCCCTTGGAGGAGCTGCAGCGTTGGCTGATTTTGGTCCGTTTGCAGAACCTCAGGATGACTCTCCGCTTTTCTGAGGAGCATTTTGAGGAGCTGACGTCATCTCCTAACGGCTCTCACCACGTGGTTCGAGTCCGAAAAGGTGGCACCACAGCGATAAGGGCTGAGCTGCTTTCTGTCCTTCAGCAGGTAAGAGATAAGGATGGTTGTGATTTTCACAGAGTCACGGTTTGGGTTGGGAGGGAGCTCAGGGGTCCCAAAGCTGCGACCCCACAGCGCCTGCAAAGCCACCGACCTGCCCACGTCTCACAGCAGCCCAGGCTGCCCAGGGCCCCATCCAGCCTGGCCTCCAACCCCTCCAGGGATGGACGGGGCATCGCAGCCTCTCTGGGCAGCTCTTCAGCCCCTCACCGCTCTCCCAGCACACAACTTCCCTGAGCCCCAGCCTCCAGCTGCCCTCCCTCCGCTTCCAGCCGTTCCCTGCTCTCATCTCCCCTGCCCAAGAGCTGCCTCCCCTCCTGGCTGCAGGCTCTTCAGGCTTTTTCTTCAGAATGTTTCTTCAGTCCCTTGGGTTGTGTCCTAGCGCTGCTCACATCCATGGGAAACGAGCTGCTCTGTGATTGGAGCTGTGCTGTATTTGTCCTGCTGCAACCTGAGTTATTCCCCACAAGGCCTTTGTGTGCAACTCCTGCAGCTGGTGAGCTGGGAGCATCCGAGAGGGAAAAACTGACCCTTAGAAAAGTGAGAAAGCAGGCAGTTAGAAAAGCAAGCTGAAGCTGACGGGTTTCATAGCAATGCACACTGTGCCAACTGGCCTCAGCACCTGGGAGGGAAATTAAATGCATGGAGGAAACAACTTAAATACAGCCAGACTCCTGCCTTTAACTTTATACAAAGTGTTCTGTGGGCTGCATCGCAGTGCAGTGCAGTTGTTTGGATTGCAATCCCCCAAAAGAAACACTTGATTCCACCTGTGTGCTTTTTAAGCTTGTGGCCGTGGCAGGGATCTCTTCCGTGGGGATTCTGCATTCAGGCTGGATTTGCTGTGAGACCAGCAGTTTGTCTTCTGGATGCTCCGATGGAAAGGGCTTTTCCTTTTGTCCCCGTGTTTGCAGGATGGCTCTGCTGCTCCCTTCCCCGCAGCGATCAGCCGTGAGCAGGAGGTGAAGATGTTCCCCCCCATCAGGCTCTCCTCTCCTCTGCTCGCGTTCCCGTGGCACCCTGCAGGAGTGCTGCATCAGCACCAGCTGCAGGTGAAGTCCGGCGTGCTTTGGGGAGCTGTGATGGCCTCCTTGTTCTGGGAGCTCTTGGCTCAGTTCCTCTGCTAGCTGCCTGCCTCCCTCCGCAGCATCCATGTCTCGCTGACAAGCCCACGGGCTGCTTTCCTTTCCCCAGAAATGCCCCATTCCTGTCCCCCAGCGCTCATCCCTTCCCTTCCCTTCCCTTCCCTTCCCTTCCCTTCCCTTCCCTTCCCTTCCCTTCCCTTCCCTTCCCTTCCCTTCCCTTCCCTTCCCTTCCCTTCCCTTCCCTTCCCTTCCCTTCCCTTCCCTTCCCTTCCCTTCCCTTCCCTTCCCTTCCCTTCCCTTCCCTTCCCTTCCCTTCCCTTTTCTTTCTCTCTGCTGCTCGACAGGCTGGAGGGCTGGGCTGGGGTGAACCTAATGAGGTTCAACATGGCAAAGTGCAGGGTTTTGCATTTGGGCCGGAAGAACCCCAGGCACCTGTACAGGCTGGGAGGAGTGGGCCTGGAGAGCAGCTCGGCAGAGAAGGACCTGGGGGTCCTGATGGACGAGAGACTGAACATGAGCCAGCAGTGCGCTCTGGCAGCTCGAAAGGCAAATGGGATCCTGGGCTCCATCAGGAGAGGGGTGGTCAGCAGGGACAGGGAGGTGATCGTCCCTCTCTACTCGGCTCTTGTGAGGCCCCATCTGGAGTCCTGTGTCCAGGTGTGGAGCCCTCAGTACAAGAAAGACAGAGAGATTGTGGAAAGGGTCCAGAGGAGGGCGACTAAGATGATCAGGGGGCTGGAGCAGCTCCCCTATGAGGACAGGCTGAGGGAGTTGGGCTTGTTCAGCCTGGAGAAGAGAAGGCTGCGGGGTGACCTCATTGCAGCCTATCAATACCTGAAGGGAACCTACAGCCAGGAGGGGAGTCAACTCTTCCAAAGGGCTGACAACAGCAGGACGAGGGGAAATTGATCCAAGTTGAAGGAGGGAAGATTTCGGTTGGATGTTAGGGGGAAGTTCTTTACTAGGAGAGTGGTTGGGCCCTGGAACGGGCTGCCCAGGGAGGTTGTGGATGCCCCGTCCTTGGACGTGTTCAAGGCCAGGTTGGACGGGGTCCTGGGCAACCTGATCTGAATGTGGATGTTTGGTGGCCCTGCCAGGCAGGGGGGTTGGAACTGCATGATCCTTGGGGTCCCTTCCAACCCGGGTGATTCTGTGATTCTGTGTGATCTGTGATTTGTCACTTTGTTCTTCGTTTCGTTTGCCGTTTACTTGGCTGGACGCCGTTCAACATCACTGCAGATTGAACTGCTGGAAGCGTTGCATAAGAGGCAACAGAAATGCCCTTTGGTGCTGCTGCACAGCTAAGCCACGAGCACAAGGTTGTTTTCCTCCTCCTGTTGCCAGGACTGCTGTATTCATGGCACCCCTTTCCTTTCTGTTCCTACAGGTGGAAGGAGGCAGTGGCAACTTCTCCTGGGTTTCTTCCAATCAAACTGTGGCCACAGTCACTGTGCAGGGAGTGGTGAGCGGAGGCCTGGCGCAGGGGCACTGCACGCTTCAGGCCAGAGACGCACAGAACCCCTTTCATTACGCAGCAATACAGGGAAGTCTTTCTTTTATGATTTCATTGTTCTGAATTGCTGTCTTGTCCAGGCTGAGAAACAGAAAGCTTCTGCTTGAAGGTCAAAGTGTGTTTGTTGTTCAGAAGAGCTGGGCTTGGTTTTCCGCAGGCTTTTATTGCAGC
Source organism: Lagopus muta (assembly GCF_023343835.1). Classification (NCBI taxonomy): domain Eukaryota; kingdom Metazoa; phylum Chordata; class Aves; order Galliformes; family Phasianidae; genus Lagopus; species Lagopus muta. The sequence continues at coordinate 1,947,123 of NC_064461.1, forward strand.
TTGCTGTCGGTGGCACCGTTTCCAGTGTACGTTACTGGACTTGCATCTTAGTATTTCTACATCTCGAGTGTCAGGTGCTGCTTTGTGCAGCACTGTTTGACTGCTGAATTGGTTTTGCATCCTCTTTAGCATCACATCAGAACTGTTAGAGCGTTTGTAAGCGAAGGTGCCATCCATCTGTTCCCCATCTTTTGACGTGGGCTGTTTCCTGCTGTCACAGTTTTCTGCTCTCATGCTGCTTCCTGATGCTCTGCTCATGCAGGTGTTTGTGGAACCTCTGGCAAAGCTGGAACTGGTGCCGCTGCATGCGGACGTGGAGGTGGGGCACGCGCTGCTGGCTCCTCTGCAGGCTTACTTCACACGCAGGGAAACGGGGGAGTACATTGCTTTCACCGACTGCTCCCTCTTACCTTTGGAGATAAGCATGGAGAAGAGGGGAGTGTTTGTCCTTGCAGAAGGAGGTATGATGGGTCAGCTCCAAAAGCTTGTTCTCGTAAGCGTGCTTTGTATAATTGGTGGGGACTTCGTCAGCTGTTAATGAATGCTGAGGCTGTGATGGGGTTGAAGCATCTGCTCTGCTCTCTGAGGCCCCGTCTGCAGCACTGCGTCCAGGGCTGGGGGTTCCCAGACGAGACAGGGAGCTGTGGGAGAGGAGCCAGAGGAGCCGCAGGGCTGAGCAGGGGCTGCAGCAGCTCCCTGCAAAGCCAGGCTGAGGGAGCTGGGCTCGTTCAGCATGGAGAAGAGGAGCTGGGGCTGAGCTGAGTGCAGCCTGCAGCGCCTGCAGGGAGCCTGCAGCCAGGAGGGGAGGCAGCTCTTGGGCAGGGGAGATGAGAGCAGGGAACGGCTGGAAGCGGAGGGAGGGCAGCTGGAGGCTGGGGCTCAGGGAAGTTGTGTGCTGGGAGAGCGGTGAGGGGCTGAACAGCTGCCCAGAGAGGCTGCGATGCCCCGTCCATCCCTGGAGGGGTTGGAGGCCAGGCTGGATGGGGCCCTGGGCAGCCTGGGCTGCTGTGAGACGTGGGCAGGTCGGTGGCTTTGCAGGCGCTGTGGGGTCGCAGCTTCGCCATCCCTCAGCTCCCTCCCAACCCAAACCATGCTGTCATTCAGCTCTTTTCTAATTGTCTCCCAACGGCTGAGGGATCAAATGTGCCACCTGGGGGAACCTTTAGGAAAACCAAAGGATGTTATGGGCTCTCCTGCACTTAATTTCATCACAGATGAGAGACGTTCTGTTTTAGGTCGTCAGAAGCCCGACCGGATGTTCTGCTCCAGCTTCCAAATAGAAGCCAGGTCTGTGGGACACACAGTGCTGACAGTGAGCGTTCGTGTCCACCAGCAGTCCTTGCAAACAAGTGCAACGTTTGCTGCTTATGAGCCTCTCAAGGTGAGGACGTGCGTGCTGGGTTCGAATCACTGAGTGCTGAGGAGCCTTCGTTGCACAGTGCTGCATCCTGAGTTGTTTGCAGCTGGGAATTAACCGACAGCAACAAACAAAATCCGTTCTGTTGGATGGGAGTAAATGGGTTTAAGAGTCAGCTTGGCTTCAGTTTCTGGGGAAGAGCAGCAGTGTGTTTGGCTGCTCTTTGTTTTTCAGTCTGAGCTGCGTGCTGCTGGATCAGCACTTTCAGAGGTGGGGCCTAAGCTGGATTTCTTGGGCAGCTTGGAAGAAATGAACGCAGAAGAAAAATGGGGATATTTTATTACAATCTGCAGTTTCTTGTGTGCTTGTTGTGTGTGTGCATGACTTCATTCCAGCATTACAGAGCCCTGGGGGTTGACCTTAAACATCCCTGATGTTGCTGGAGTAGTTGCAGGCCTGCAGTGCCATCAGTGGTTCTTCTTGGTCTCTTTTTGACTTTAATGCCCTGCTGACAGATGGCACCAAAAGAGGAATTCCTGCTTTGCTTTTCTTCACGTGCTCAGGCCGTCAACCCGGTGGCTCTGGTGACCTGGAAGGCAACCAAGGAGATTGTTTTCGAGGGTGGCCCAGGGCCGTGGGTTCTGGAACCGTCCCGTTTCTTTTCGGAACTGACTGTAGAACATAGAAGTAAAATTGAGGTGGTGCAAATCCGCCTGCCAACCCAAAGGAAAGTGAAGCAGTACGTGTACCGTGCGGCGTGCCTGGAGCTGGGGGAGCAGGTAAGGAGCGTTCTGAGCTTCATCAGGAGCTGCAGGCTGGGTAGATTCACACCTTCAGTCTCCCATTTCCTCGGGTAGAGAGCTCACAGATGGGTCTGCTCACAAAGGATTTCACTCTTCTTACACTTGTTGGTTTGTTGGTTCCCGTTTGACTCAGAGCTGTGTTTGGGGAAAGGACGGTAGGGGTCCTGTTCAGGCTGGTGCTTCTCTCCTAATGCACAGACAGCTGTGGTGAAACTTCCCTCCAAACTGCCCACAGAAACTTCTCCAAGGCGAAAAAACGTTTTGGGAAGATACCCAGCTAACCCTAGGAATGGGACACGGTCAGTAGGGGTGGGGGAGAGCTGCTCTTTGCAGAGAAAACTTTTGGAATCCAAATGTGGTGATGGGTTCAGTATTAAACTCCAGAACACGATGCAGGAGCCAGAAGGCAGAGGGTTCTTAGCATCTCACAACCTTCGGAGGCACAGCAGCTGTGCTGCAGGTGCTGCTTCTGCTCTTTCTGCTCATCTGCATCCTGACCACGATGGCAGTCAGCAGCAGTGGCAGCGTGCCTGGCCACAGGGCGAGGGACCCGGGGTGGTGGGCAGCGTGGTGATGGGCTGGCAGCTGGACCCGATCATCTGCCAGGTCTTTTCCAGTCATTCTGATGGTCCTGCGCATCCTTTGGCTCTGCGCACCTGATGTCAGCTTTGCATCTGAAGGCACGGCTGTTTCTTTCTGCCCTCTGCGGCTGATCTGGGCACCTTGCAGCTCTCTGTGTGTCCCTGCAGGTGCTCACGTTCCGTGCAGGGAACCGGGCTGGGCTGCTGAACCCCGCACCTGCTGTGGAGTCAGCCGTGGTGACGTTCATCTGTGCTGCTCCTGACAGCATGGCTGTGAGCCCGTCGTATGGAGCTGCTCCACCTTGTCTGCTGCCACAGCACAGCGAGCAGCTGGTAAGGCTTGGGGCAGAACTGCGTCCAGCACGAGAAGGACAGGGAGCTGTGGGAGAGGAGCCAGAGGAGCCGCAGGGCTGAGCAGGGGCTGCAGCAGCTCCCTGCAAAGCCAGGCTGAGGGAGCTGGGCTCGTTCAGCATGGAGAAGAGGAGCTGGGGCTGAGCTGAGTGCAGCCTGCAGCGCCTGCAGGGAGCCTGCAGCCAGGAGGGGAGGCAGCTCTTGGGCAGGGGAGATGAGAGCAGGGAACGGCTGGAAGCGGAGGGAGGGCAGCTGGAGGCTGGGGCTCAGGGAAGTTGTGTGCTGGGAGAGCGGTGAGGGGCTGAACAGCTGCCCAGAGAGGCTGCGATGCCCCGTCCATCCCTGGAGGGGTTGGAGGCCAGGCTGGATGGGGCCCTGGGCAGCCTGGGCTGCTGGTTGGAGACCTGCACACAGCAGGAGGTTGGAGCTGATGGCCGTTGTGCTCCTTTTCAACCCAGGCCATTCTATGAGTCCATGATTCTGTGAATCCTAATGACACCCTATGGATCCCTGTGGCACCCTATGGATTCTCTGGGCAGCCTGGTCTGGTGGTTGGTGACCCTGTACACAGCAGGGTTGGAGCTGATGGCCGCTGTGGGCCTTTGCAACCCAGGGCATTCTATGAGTCAACGATTCTATGGGTCCCTATGGCCCCCCATGGGTATCTATGGCACCCTATGAATCCCTATGGCACCCTATGGGTTCTCTGGGCAGCCTGCAGTGCTGGTTGGTGACCCTGCACACAGCAGGGGGTTGGAATGAGGTGAACACTGTGCTCCTTTGCAACCCAGGGCATCCTAGGATTCTGTGATTCTATGAAATGATGGCCTGGGCCCTTTGCTGACAGAATTCCTTTGCCCGTCGTGTTTGGCCTGGCAGTAATTGATGTTGCAAGCAGGAAAGCTCTGAGAGGAATCCCTGCAGTACGTTGGGTGATCAAGCTGCAGCTGGGAGATGGAAGCAGCCACTGCCCAGAATGCTGTCACTGCAGTCTGACTGATTCTTGTTCGGGAGGAGGAAACATTCCTTGTAAAGCCAGGCGGTGAGCCGTGATGGAGCTCCTCCTTGGTGTGCAGGTCCCCATTTCCAGCCGCAGGAGCACAGAGCTGGAGCTGGCGGTCTTTGATGGGCAGCAGCGCAAGTTTGACAACTTCAGCTCGCTGGTGCTGCACTGGAAGTCGTCCAACAGGAGCCTGGCTCACTTCTCTGACGCCAGAGCCACCAGGATGGTGGTGAAGGACGACGGCAGCGGGCAGAGCAGGCTGCACGGTACTGCTGGGCTTTGGGGGGCATCACTGACAGGCTGATATTCAAAGCTGTTCCTCAGGAACGCAGCGAAACGTGAAAAATCTTCACCGTCTTGTTTAAAAGGTTTTGAGGGTTTTGGTTTCTTTTTTTTTTTGTCATCTGTTGCAGGACATCAGCTTCTAGAAGTGCATCAGATGAAAGGAACTGTTCGTGTTGAAGTCAGCTTTGTGAAGTACAGCAGCAGTGGTGGCCCACGGGTGAGCAGTGAGGAGCCTTTGTGGGGGACAGCGGGCCTGAGCTTTTGGGGACAGATCTCGGTGGTAACGCAGTAAGGCTTCACGTTCAGCCCTGAATGCCAACCTTTGCAGCTTCACGGGCAGAGATTGCTGTCAGGAGAAATGCAGCCTGCATCGTCATTTCTGTTAGAGGAGGGGAAGCCAGTGCTGCTTTTGTAACCTGGAGCAGCTCTGATGGAACGCTGCTCTGATTTTAGAATCATAGAATTACCAAGGCTGGAAAAGACCTCCAAGCTCCTGCAGTCCAACCGTTCCCCCATTCCCAACAGCTCCTACTAAACCATGTCCCTCAACACCACATCCAGCCTTTCCTTCAACACCCCCAGGCTCGGTGCCTCCCCCACCTCCCTGGGCATCCATTGCAGTGCCTGACCACCCTTTCTGAACAGCAATTCTTCCTCATGTCCAGCCTGAATCTCCCCTGCCGTAGCTTGAAGCCGTTCCCTCTGCTCCTATCCCTGATGACACGAGAGCAGAGGCCGACCCCCAGCTCACTGCAGCCTCCCTTCATGCAGTCATAGAGAGCAATGAGGTCCCCCCTGAGCTCCTCTTCTCCATGCTGAACATTCCCAGCTCCTTCAGCCTCTCCTCATCAGCCCTGTGCTCCAGACCCCTCACCATTTCATTGCCCTCCTTTAACACATTCCAGGCCCTCAATGTCTTTCTTGCAGTGAGGGGCCCAAAACTGGACACATTTTGTTGTGTTCCCAGGCACCGTCTGGCTTATTTACCTCCATGGAGTTCCTGCTGGTTGAGGACGTGGCGGTTCTGCCTGCTAATGTCACCATCTTGAACCACCCTGCTGTCAAGGTAAACAGCACCGTTGTGCCTGCCGGGCCTGTGAAGCTGTGCAACAAGTGGTGCCTTCACGTTTGGCAGTGAAACCTCAGGGCTCAGTTCTTTGCTGGGGTTTTGTTTTCCTTGGCAGGAGCTGTTCAGTCTTGTGGAAGGTTCTGGATACTTCCTGGTCAACAGCAGCAAGGAGGGAATAGTGAACGTGAGATACTTGGAGGCAGACGGCGCCATCGAGGTGAGCGCTGTGCAGGGGTTCGCACTGCAGTGCTGAGGAAGCTTCAACCTCAGAGGAAAAAAAAGGAGGAAATCAATCTTTTGCTTTGCTTTTTGTTGTCTTTTTTTTCCCTGTCTCCTGGTTGGGCTGAGATGTGATGTGGTTCCTTACAAAAATCCCCTCCTGCAGTTTGCTGTGTCCTCCTGCAGTACCTGCAGTTGCAGCCGGTCGGTTGGGACCCGGAGGGCAAAAGTTTGTGGCTGAGGCAGAAGTCAAAACTTCCCAGGTTTTATTTGAGAGAGAGCAATCGAATCTCACTGCCAGAGGACAAAGGCTGAACTTTGGCTGCTGTGTGGCTTGGAAGTGGAAGCCAGCACTGCTCAGAATCACAGCATCACAGAACTGGAGGGGTTGGAAGGGAGCAGCAGAGCTCATGGAGTCCAACCCCCTGCCAAAGCCGTTCCTACAGCAGGGCGCACAGCTCGGCATCCAGGCAGGGCTGGAACATCTGCAGAGCAGGAGACTCCACCACCTCCCTGTGCAGCCTGTTCCAGTGAACAGTGGGACCATAGAGACACATTGGGAGCCATTGGGACCCATAGAGACACGTTGGGACCCATAGAGACACGTTGGGACCCATAGACTCCCCCACCTCCCTGTGCAGCCTGTTCCAGTGCTCCGTCCCCTCACTGCACAGAAGTTCTTGCACACATTGGTGCACAACTTCCTATGCTGCAGCTGATGGCCGTTTCCCCTCATCCTGTCTCCACTCCCCACTGAACAGAGTCCATCCTCGCCATTCTGCCCCCCACACCTCAGATATTTACAGACCTGGATCAGGTCCCCTCTCAGTCTTCTTTTCTCCATGCTGAACAGACCCAGCTCACTCAGTCTTTCTCCATAGCAGAGATGCTCCAGGCCCTTCGCCATCTTTGTGGCCCTCCACTGGACTCTTCCCAAGAGCTCCCTGTCTTTTTTGTACTGGGGAGCCCAGACCTGGATGAGGCAGTGCTGCAGATGAGGCCTCAGCAGGGCAGAGCAGAGGAGGAGGATCACCTCCCTTGACCTGCTGGCCACGCTCTTTTTAATGCACCCCAGGATGCCATTGGCCCTCTTGGCCACAAGGGCACACTGCTGGCTCATGGCAACCTGTCGTCCACCAGGACACCCAGGTCCCTCTGTGCAGAGCTCCCCTCCAGCACCTCATCCCCCAACCTGTGCTGCTGCATGCAATTATTCCTCCCCAGATGCAAGACTCCACACTTGCTTTTGTTAAACCTCATCCGGTTTGTTTTTTGCCCAGCTCTCCATCCTGTCCAGCTCTCGCTGAATGGCAGCACGGCCTTCAGGCTGTCAGCCAATCCTCCCAACTTCATATCATCAGCAAACTTGCTGAGGGTGGCCACCATCCCCTCATCAAGGTCATTGATGAAGATAGAATCATAGAATCATCGAATCACCAAGGCTGGAAAAGACCTCCAAGCTCCTCCAGTCCAACCGTTCCCCCATTCCCAACAGCTCCCACTGAACCACGGCCCTCAACACCACATCCAGCCTTTCCTTCAACACCCCCAGGCTCGGTGCCTCCCCCACCTCCCTGGGCATCCATTGCAGTGCTGCCCACCTTTCTGACCAGCAATTCTTCCTCATGTCCAGCCTGAATCTCCCCTGCCGTAGCTTGAAGCCGTTCCCTCTGCTCCTATCCCTGATGACACGAGAGCAGAGGCCGACCCCCAGCTCACTGCAGCCTCCCTTCATGCAGTCATAGAGAGCCATGAGGTCCCCCCTGAGCTCCTCTCCTCCATGCTGAACATTCCCAGCTCCTTCAGCCTCTCCTCATCAGCCCTGTGCTCCAGACCCCTCACCATTTCATTGCCCTCCTTTGAACACGTTCCAGGCCCTCAATGTCTTTCTTGCAGTGAGGGGCCCAAAACTGGACGCAGCACTCGATGTAGAGATGTTGAACAAGACCGGACCCAAAGGTTCCCCAGGACAGCGCACGGCTCCCTTGGTGCAGGAGGGATCCTGGGGGAGCTGTGTGAGCTGAGCCAAATCCTGTGGCTGTGCTCAGCGATCGGTGCAGCTGGGTTTGAGCACAGCGCCTCATTTCTGGAGCAGAGAGGGAAACGTTTTCTCCCCTTGCTATGGCTGTGCCTGTTTGCTCTCCTTGCAGGTCACCCCTTTGCAGCCTGGATTTTTAAGCCTGCTAATCCACGATTCCTGTTTGGCCTCCTGGCCTCCAGTCGCGGCCCACGTGTGCGTGTCTGATGTACTCGAGGTGGAGGTGGATCTCACTGAAAAGGTGAGACAGCCCTGGGGAAGCCCCGCTGTTCCTAAAAGCCGCTATTATGGGATGCATTGCCCACCCAGCAGAGCCAAGACCACGAGATCAGGCTTGGCATCTCGCATCCAGATGCGATGGAATCTTGCATCTTGCTCCTTCCCTTCCTCCCTCTTCCCTTTCAATGCAGGCTGAGGTTGGCAGCCCCGTTACGGCCACTGTTCGAGTGCTGGGCTTTCAGCGACTTCCCCTGCAGAGTAAATACTTCAAGTACATGAAGCTGCAGCTGCAAGCAGCGGCGCCTGTTGTGACCTTTGGGTGAGCATTGCGTCGGGCCGTTCCAAAGAGTGCTGAGAATATTCACCTTGTGAGGAAAACCAGGGGCTCGGTGCTGGGGCCCATCCTGTTTAATATCTTCATTGATGACCTGATGAGGGCATTGAGTGCACCCTCAGTTTGCAGGTGACACCAAGCTGGGAGGTGGTGTGGATCTGCCTGAGGGCAGGGAGGCCCTGCAGAGGGATTTGGATCAGCTGGATTGCTGGGCTGAGGTGAATGGGATGAGATTCAACAGGGCCAAGTGCTGGGTCCTGCATTTGGGCACAGCAACCCCATGCAGCGCTGCAGGCTTGGGGATGAGCGGCTGTGAGTGTGAAGAAGAGAAGGAGCTGGGGGTGCTGGTGGATGCTGGGCTGAACAGGAGCCCACAGGGAGCCCGGGAGGCCAAAGGGCCAACGGCATCCTGGCCTGCAGGAGGAATGGCCAGCAGAGCAGGGAGCTGAGCATCCCCTGTGCTCAGCTCTGGTACAGGTACAAGGTACAAGGCTGCACCTCCAGTGCTGGGTTCAGTTTTGGGCTCCTCACTGCAGGAAAGACGTTGAGGTCCTGGAATGCGTTCAAAGGAGGGCAATGAAATGGTGAGGGGTGTGGAGCACAAAGATGAGGGGCGGCTGAGGGAGCTGGGGTTGTTCAGAGTGGAGAACAGGAGCTCAGGGCAGACCTGACTGCGCTCTGCAACTGCGTGAAGGGAGGCTGTGGTGAAGAGGGATTTGGCCTCTTCTCCCAGGCAACGAGCAGCACACGGGGCAATGGCTGCAAGTTGTACCAGAGGAGGTTGAGGTTGGACATAAGGAAGAACTTTTTCTCTCAGAGGGTGGTCAGGACTGCAATGGCTGCACAGGGGGTGGAGGAGGCGCAGTGCTCAAGAGGCGTCTGGATGAGGAGCTGTGTGATGAGGTTTGGTGCTGGTGGTGGCTGTGGTGATGAGGAGACGGTTGGAGCAGATGATCTTACAGGTCGTTTCCAACCTTGTGATTCTATGTTTCTATGATTCTATGATTCTATAGTTCTATGATTCTATGATTCTATGATTCTATAGTTCTATGATTCTATGGTTCTATGGTTCTATGGTTCTATGGTTCTAACAGACCTGAGAACTCCAGGAGAACTATTTGCATTACTTCAGGCCTGGTAGCTCCGTCCATCCGTTCCCCTTTCGACCAAGGAGTCGATTCCCTCACATTTATTCTCTTTATTATGTGGTGTTTTGCCATTCAGAGCTGTGTGCTGTGGGCAATACAAACCTCTCTGTTGTAACTTGCCAGCTCAGCAGTTCCTGCCCGACTTATCTCATAGTTATAACACAGGAAATGAGAAGTGGAGTCATGCTGAAGTGTCTTCTAGGCAAGTGGAGGAAGTGGGAGAATATTCCCAGCTGCACGTACTCCATGCTGTTGCTGTGGGCCACACGACTTTGGTAGCTACAGCCTGGGACAGGATGGGCAGAAAAATCACTTCTGCTCCTCGGAAACTTGAGGTGAGGACGCACAGCTCTGAGATCCGCTCTTTTGTTGGCTGCTGTGGAATCCTTGTGTTCCAGGTGCTTCAGGGGAGATGAAAGCAGCTCTCTGCTGATGGCGTTTTGGCAGCGTGGCCCCTTGTTCTGCCAGCCCTTCCATTCGGAAGGCAGAAGCACTGCCCTCACTAGAGGGCTCTGTGCAAGGCTGTCCCCACATCCCCTTGGACGTGAACTGAGTGCCAGCAGCCTCTGTACTCCGTCTGGTGTATAGAAAAACACGTGTAATGGTTTACAGCAGAATATCCTTCCCTTCTGCCAGGTCTTTCCTCCGTTTAAACTGATCCCAAGGAAGATTACCCTTATTCCACACAATATGATGCAGGTGAGCATTTTTTCTTGCTTCCTTTCCCTGTTAGTATTTCACGATACGATTCATGTGGTGAATGGAGCTTAATTAAGCTTAGGAGGAAAGGCTCCGAATCCTATTAGTGTTCCTGCTCCCAAATCCTGCCCTGTGGCGGTGATCAGACCTCAGTTCAGCACTGCACATCCCAGAGCTCTCCTCGACTGCTGAATTGAGCTTCGGTGGTGCTGTGTGCTGCTTCTGAGTGCTGGGATGGGAGAGCTGGGTGCTGCTGGGCCGTGATGCCGTCCTGGTGCTGTGCCCTCAGAGGGCGTGAGGATGTGGCTGCATGGTGGGCTTTGTGTCCTTTGAAGCGGTGGCAGAGGTGTGGGACGGGCAGCCGGAGGTGTCGATTCCTTCCCTCACAGCAGCAGCAATGTGGGGATTTGCTAATTGATGTCTGTCTTAATGAACGGCTCGCCTGTTTAAACGCGCTTCAGGTGATGTCTGAAGGTGGGCCCCAACCACGATCCAGCGTCCACTTCTCTGTCTCCAACCGCTCCGTGGCTGAGGTCAGCTGCCTTGGACACGTCACAGCAAAGGCAGTGGGAAGAGCCAGCATCCAGGGCAGCGTTCAGGTGGTCAGCGAAGACACAGGAAGAGTGACCGTGTTTTCACAGGTATCTTCCATCTGCGTTCTTTACTCCCTCTTCCCTTTGTCAGCCTTTTGAATCGCATTGGTAGCCACAGAATCACAGAATCACAGAATCACCCGGGTTGGAAGGGACCCCAAGGATCATGGAGTTCCAACCCCCTGCCTGGCAGGGCCACCAAACATCCACATTCAGATCAGGTTGCCCAGGACCCCGTCCAACCTGGCCTTAAACACGTCCAAGGACGGGGCATCCACAACCTCCCTGGGCAGCCCGTTCCAGGGCCCAACCACTCTCCTAGTAAAGAACTTCCCCCTAACATCCAACCGAAATCTTCCCTCCTTCAACTTGGATCCATTTCCCCTCGTCCTGCTGTTGTCAGCCCTTTGGAAGAGTTTACTCCCCTCCTGGGTGTAGGTTCCCTTCAGGTATTGATAGGCTGCCATGAGGTCACCCCGCAGCCTTCTCTTCTCCAGGCTGAACAAAGCCCAACTCCCTCAGCCTGTCCTCATAGGGGAGCTGCTCCAGCCCCCTCATCATCTTAGTCGCCCTCCTCTGGACCCTTTCCAAAATCTCAATGTCTTTCAATCAAGCCAGACCTTGAAAAGCTGGCCTGGGAAAAAAAAACCTCCTGTTAAAGGCACGTGGACCTGGTGTTTGTCATCGGTAAAAACTGTCTTAACAGTCACAAGCAGGAGAGACGGCCATCCGGAGCCAGGGGGGAAACTTCTCCACTCTTCTTCCTTGCTTTCTGGCGCCCCCAGAGGGATGCAATGAAAGGCAGCGGGAATCCAGGAGCTCCACAAGGAACCTCCGTGTGTTGGGCTGGGCAGCGGTCAGCAGCGCTGCAGGCTGGCCGTGGGGAGGTGCTGGCAGCCCCTTCCCTGCCTGACAGGGCAGCAGCCAGGGCAGCGTGCTTGGGAGGCAGAGCTGCAGGTTGATGGAGGCGATCCTCCCCCTCTGCTCTGCCCTGCTGAGGCCTCATCTGCAGCACTGCCTCATCCAGGTCTGGGCTCCCCAGTAGAAAAAAGACAGGGAGCTCTTGGGAAGAGTCCAGCGGAGGGCCATAAAGATGGTGAAGGGCCTGGAGCATCTCTGCTATGAGGAAAGGCTGAGTGAACTGGGTCTGTTCAGCCTTGAGAAGAGACAACTGAGAGGGGAGCTGATCCAGGTCTGTAAATATCTGAGGTGTGGGGGGCAGAATGGTGAGGCCGGGTTCTTTTCAGTGGGGAGTGGAGACAGGAGGAGGGGAAACGGCTGGAAATTGCAGCACAGGAAGTTGTGCAGCAATGTGCGCAAGAACTTCTTTACAGTGAGGGGACGGAGCACTGGAACAGGCTGCACAGGGAGGTGGTGGAGTCTATGGGTCCGAATGTGTCTCCATGGGTCCCAACGTGTCTCCATGGGTCCCAATGTGTCTCTATGGGTCCCAGTGGGTCCCAGTGTGTCTCCATGGGTCCCAACGTGTCTCTATGGGTCCCACTGTTCACTGGAACAGGCTGCACAGGGAGGTGGTGGAGTCTATGGGTCCGAATGTGTCTCCATGGGTCCCAACGTGTCTCCATGGGTCCCAACGTGTCTCTATGGGTCCCAATGGGTCCCAACGTGTCTCCATGGGTCCCAACGTGTCTCTATGGGTCCCAATGTGTCTCTATGGGTCCCAATGGGTCCCAACATGTCTCCATGGGTCCCAACGTGTCTCTATGGGTCCCAATGGGTCCCAATGTGTCTCTATGGGCCCCAATGGGTCCCAATGTGTCTCCATGGGTCCCAACGTGTCTCTATGGGTCCCAATGGGTCCCAATGTGTCTCTATGGGTCCCAATGGGTCCCAATGTGTCTCCATGGGTCCCAACGTGTCTCTATGGGTCCCAATGGGTCCCAACGTGTCTCCATGGGTCCCAATGTGTCTCTATGGGTCCCAACGGGTCCCAACATGTCTCTATGGCTCCCAATGGGTCCCAATGTGTCCCAGCTTGTCTCTATGGTTCCCAGTGGGTCCCAATGTTTCTCTATGGGTCCCACTGTTCACTGGAACAGGCTGCACAGGGAGGTGGTGGAGTCTATGGGTCCCAACGTGTCTCCATGGGTCCCAACGTGTCTCTATGGGTCCCAACGTGTCTCTATGGGTCCCAACATGTCCCAATGGGTCCCAATGGGTCCCAACGTGTCTCTATGGGTCCCAATGGGTCCCAACGTGTCTCTATGGTCCCACTGTTCACTGGAACAGGCTGCCCATGGAGGTGCTGGAGTCTCCTGCTCTGCAGATGTTCCAGACCTGCCTGGATGCCGAGCTGTGCGCCCTGCTGTAGGAACGGCTTTGGCAGGGGGTTGGACTGCATGAGCTCTGCAGCTCCCTTCCAACCCCTCCAGTTCTGTGATGCTGTGCAGACGTCGCCGTGCTGAAGTGCTGTTGTGCTTTGCAGGATCGAGTGGAGCTGGAAGTGATCCGGTTAAACGCTGTACGAATTCACGTCCCCTCCACGAGGCTGATCGCAGGCACTGAGGTACCGTGGCCCTCACTGAAAGCTTCCCATGGCCAAAAGATAAGGAAGATCCTTAATAAACAGATGAATAAATGCCTGTGGTTCTGAACCCTGAGCTCAGTGCTGACTGGAGTGCAGCCATCAGTAGAAGGAGCTCCTTTGCTTTCCAGTTCGTTCATCCCAGCGTGCAGCAGAAAGTAGCACCGTTAGATTAGAGAGAAGCACCAGCCCTCTGCAGCTGCTCACATGGAATTCAGGTCTTACAGCTCTGCCCTGAACTGGATTTCTGGGCTGGGAAGCAGCTCTGTGTGAGCGTGAGGGCAGCAGAGATGGATGTGGGTTGGTGAGGAGCCTGGAATGCCACGTCACAGCGGCCGGAGGGAGCTGCGTTGTAGCAGAGCGCTGCCTGGAATTCCTTTGTGGAGATTTGGAGGGCTGTCGTGTGCCTGCAGTGCTTTGAAAACCAAAGGAGAGATTCTGAGGGAGGATTTTTTTTGCAGACAGAGCGGAATGTGTGTTTAAAACCGGAATTTCTCAGCTGCTGCAGAAGGGCTGGGTGCGTTCAGAGAGCTGCTCTGCTCCTAAACAGCAACCTTTCCTTTCCTCTCGGTTTCCCTGGAGATGCAGGGGCTGATTTCAGGTCTTGAAATACACATTCAGTGGATTTTGGGTGGGGAGAGGTTACGACCTCCTCGCTGCTGCCAGGCATTTAAGCCAGGTTGAGGAGGGTTTCTTTTGTGTTCTAAAGGACTGCAGAGAATGCAGTGCTGCAGTGAGTTCATCACCTGTGTATCAGATGTCATTCCCCTCCTGTGAGTTGCAGGGGTTCAACTCGATTGCTGATGCCATGTAATGAGCCCCATGTATTGAGCCCCATGTATTGAGCCCCATGTAATGAGCCCCATGTAATTAGCCCCATGTAATGAGCCCCATGTAATGAGCCCCATGTAATGAGCCCCATGTATTGAGCCCCATGTAATGAGCCCCATGTAATTAGCCCCATGTAATGAGCCCCATGTAATGAGCCCCATGTAATGAGCCCCATGTATTGAGCCCCATGTATTGAGCCCCATGTATTGAGCCCCATGTAATGAGCCCCATGCAATGAGCCCCATGCAATGAGCCCCATGTAATTAGCCCCATGTAATGAGCCCCATGTAATGAGCCCCATGTAATGAGCCCCATGTAATGAGCCCCATGTATTGAGCCCCATGTAATGAGCCCCATGTAATTAGCCCCATGTAATGAGCCCCATGTAATGAGCCCCATGTATTGAGCCCCATGTATTGAGCCCCATGTAATGAGCCCCATGTATTGAGCCCCATGTAATGAGCCCCATGTATTGAGCCCCATGTAATTAGCCCCATGTAATTAGCCCCATGTAATGAGCCCCATGTAATGAGCCCCATGTAATGAGCCCCATGTATTGAGCCCCATGTAATTAGCCCCATGTAATTAGCCCCATGTAATGAGCCCCATGTAATGAGCCCCATGTATTGAGCCCCATGTAATGAGCCCCATGTAATGAGCCCCATGTAATGAGCCCCATGTATTGAGCCCCATGTAATGAGCCCCATGTATTGAGCCCCATGTAATGAGCCCCATGTATTGAGCCCCATGTAATTAGCCCCATGTAATTAGCCCCATGTAATGAGCCCCATGTAATGAGCCCCATGTAATGAGCCCCATGTATTGAGCCCCATGTAATTAGCCCCATGTAATTAGCCCCATGTAATGAGCCCCATGTAATGAGCCCCATGTAATGAGCCCCATGTATTGAGCCCCATGTAATGAGCCCCATGTAATGAGCCCCATGTATTGAGCCCCATGTATTGAGCCCCATGTAATGAGCCCCATGTATTGAGCCCCATGTAATGAGCCCCATGTATTGAGCCCCATGTAATTAGCCCCATGTAATTAGCCCCATGTAATGAGCCCCATGTAATGAGCCCCATGTAATGAGCCCCATGTATTGAGCCCCATGTAATTAGCCCCATGTAATTAGCCCCATGTAATGAGCCCCATGTAATGAGCCCCATGTAATGAGCCCCATGTATTGAGCCCCATGTAATGAGCCCCATGTAATGAGCCCCATGTAATGAGCCCCATGTATTGAGCCCCATGTAATGAGCCCCATGTAATGAGCCCCATGTAATGAGCCCCATGTATTGAGCCCCATGTAATGAGCCCCATGTATTGAGCCCCATGTATTGAGCCCCATGTAATGAGCCCCATGTAAGGAGCCCCATGTAAGGAGCCCTATGTAATGAGCTCTGCCCTTCATACAGGATTGGGCCAAGAAGCCCAGGCCACAGGGAAGCTCAGATGCCCGCTGCTGACAGCATTCTTCCTGTGTGACACTTCTCTCTGGTGACTGTTGTTCCTCTGCAGATGCCAGTCTTCGTGGTGGGGCTGAACAACATGCTGACTCCCTTTTCCTTCAGCAACGCCAACCCAGAGCTGAGTTTCCAGTGGTCAGTGAGCAAAAGAGACGTCCTGGAGCTGCTTCCTCGGCACAGGGAGGTATGGAGAAGCCTCCAAGAGTGGCCTCACAGCGCAGCGCGTGGCTGAAGGCCTCGGGAGCTGGGACAGGAGCACACAGGCAGTTGTTGATCCAAAGCCGGGTCGGCCTGCAGCTCAGCTGCCTCTTCACTTTGCACCCTCAGTAAATTTGCAGATGACACCAAATTGGCTGGAAGTGTGGATCTGCCTGGGGGTGGCGAGGCCCTACAGAGGGATCTGGACAGGCTGGAGAGCTGGGCTGGAGCCAATGGGATGAGGTTCAACAAGGCCAAATGCCGGGTCCTGCACTTCGGCCACAACAACCCCAGGCGACGCTGCAGGCCTGGTGTGGCTGGAGGACGGCGTAGAGGAAATGGAGCTGGGGGTATTGATTGATGCTGGGCTGAACATGAGCCCACAGTGTGCCCAGGTGGCCAAGAAGGCCAATGGCAGCCTGGCTTGCATCAGAAACAGCGCTGCCAGCAGGAGCAGAGAGGTGATTGTTCCCCTATATTCAGCACTGGTGAGGCCGCACCTCGAGTGCTGTGTCCAGTTTTGGGCCCCTCACTGCAAGAAAGGCATTGAGGGCCTGGAACGTGTTAAAGGAGGGCAACGAAGCTGTGAGGGGTCTGGAGCACAGGGCTGATGAGGAGAGGCTGAAGGAGCTGGGAATGTTCAGCATGGAGGAGAGGAGCTCAGGGGGGACCTCATTGCTCTCTATGACTGCATGAAGGGAGGCTGCAGTGAGCTGGGGGTCGGCCTCTGCTCTCGTGTCGTCAGTGATAGGAGCAGAGGGAACGGCTTCAAGCTACGGCAGGGGAGATTCAGGCTGGGCATGAGGAAGAATTGCTGGTCAGAAAGGTGGTCAGCACTGCAATGGATGCCCAGGGAGGTGGGGGAGGCACCGAGCCTGGGGGTGTTGAAGGAAAGGCTGGATGTGGTGTTGAGGGCCGTGGTTCAGTGGGAGCTGTTGGGAATGGGGGAACGGTTGGACTGGAGGAGCTTGGAGGTCTTTTCCAACCTTGGTGATTCTATGATTCTATGATTCACAGGTCTCCATTCAGCTCCCAGCGCAGAACAACGTCGCTATGGTCGTGCGCACGAGGGCGGCAGGCAGAACAGGCATCAGGGTGAAGGTGCAGTGCCTGAACGCGTCTGCTGGGCAGTTTGAAGGCAACGTGGCTGAGCTGTCAGATGAAGTGCAGGTCCTGGTACGTGCCAAGGGCTCCTTGCAGAGGCGCTGTTTGGAGTGGGAGACACCTGGGGGCAGCCTGCAAGAGCAGGAGCAGCAGGAAAGCTTCATTTGGGGCAGACGTGTTGGGCACGGCTGCAAGGAGAGCTTTGCACCTCCTTGTCTGCTCTTGTGGTGACCAGGAGCTGCTCTTCCTTCACTCCTGACTTCCAGCTCTTGTTAATCCGTTTCTCGGTGTCTCTGTGTAATCATTTCTTTTTGTTCTGCCTGTAGGTGTTTGAAAAGCTGTCTGTATTGCCTGCCTTGTTTTCCACTGAGCAAATTTTAATGTCCACGAATTCTCAACTCCAGCTGTACACAAACAGGTAGAGACACAGGAAGGGAAACCCAGAACGCAGGGCAGCCGACCTGCGAAGCTGTGCTTCTCTCCTGGCACCACGTGCAGCTGCCTCTGAGCTCATTTTTCCTGTCCCGAGACATTCAGCAGAGTCTGACATATTTCCTGCTCCAAAGCTGGGAATTTGAAGCATGCTCTGCTTCAAGCTGCTGTCTGGAAAGAATGTGTTGAGTGTAGTTCAGTGCAGAGCAGAAAACACTCCTCAGGTTCTTAAAGGGGGTGAAACATCCCCTGCTGAGCCCCAACAGCGGCGTGGTTAAAAAACCAAACTCCTCAGCTCCTGCCTCCAAAAAAAAGATCTCAGGCTTTGCTGTCTGCCTGCCCTGCTGGGGTTTTGGTGGTCGGTTCTGTTGAGATGTTGGTCTTGAGGAACTTGGGAGCCACCCTGAATGTTTTCAGTCAGGGGAAAAAAAAGAAAGAGAAGACGAGCTGCTGCTGCTCGTTGCTTGAGGGTGAAATCACAGAATCACAGAATCACCCGGGTTGGAAGGGACCCCAAGGATCATGCAGTTCCAACCCCCCTGCCTGGCAGGGCCACCAAACATCCACATTCAGATCAGGTTGCCCAGGACCCCGTCCAACCTGTCCCTATGTGTCCCTATGGCAGCCCTGTGTGCCCCTATGGTGTCCTCATGTGTCTCTATGGTGTCCCAATGTGTCCCAATAGCATCCTTTTATGTCCCTATGGTGTCCTCATGCTCCCCTATGGCTTCTCATGTGTCCCTATGGCAGCCCTGTGTGCCCCTATGAATCACAGAATCACAGAATCACCCGGGTTGGAAGGGACCCCAAGGATCATGGAGTTCCAACCCCCTGCCTGGCAGGGCCACCAAACATCCACATTCAGATCAGGTTGCCCAGGACCCCGTCCAACCTGGCCTTGAACACGTCCAAGGACGGGGCATCCACAACCTCCCTGGGCAGCCCGTTCCAGGGCCCAACCACTCTCCTAGTAAAGAACTTCCCCCTAACATCCAACCTAAATCTTCCCTCCTTCAACTTGGATCCATTTCCCCTCGTCCTGCTGTTGTCAGCCCTTTGGAAGAGTTGACTCCCCTCCTGGCTGTAGGTTCCCTTCAGGTATTGATAGGCTGCCATGAGGTCACCCCGCAGCCTTCTCTTCTCCAGGCTGAACAAGCCCAACTCCCTCAGCCTGTCCTCATAGGGGAGCTGCTCCAGCCCCCTCATCATCTTAGTCGCCCTCCTCTGGACCCTTTCCATGATGAACTTCCAGGCTGTGCAAATCTAACACAATCTTCTTGCTTTTGTTCCTGGCCAAGGGAAGGGGCTGCGTCTGTCAGCTTCCAGATCCTGCAGTGTTACCCCAACTCCTCGGTCCTCGAGGGACGCGAGCAGGGGCTCCTGAGGGCCGGGCCCATCCCAGGCATTGCTGCGCTGGAGGTGACTTCCCTGGAGCTCTTTGGAGTCAATCAGACGATCGTAACCAGCATCCAGGTGAGACTCAGGCAGCGCTCAGCCACCAGGCCTCACACAGGGCAGCACCTTGGCTCAGCGCCTTTCCTTTTCCAGGTCGCCCCCATTTCCTACATCAAGATAAACGTTGGTCCCCAAATCCGTACCGGCAGCGGCGTTCCCTTGGCCGCCTTCCCCCTGGGAATGGCTTTGCTCATTGCAGTGGAGTTCTACAGCAGCATCGGGGAGAAGTTTCACACCCAGCACGGCCAGCTGCAGCTGGCTGTGAACAGGTACGGTCCTGAGAGCCGCCTGCGGCCCCTTTGACGTCACGAGCGACAGCGGAGATGCAGGGATCCATCTTGAACCTGAAACACGTTTCAGACCAGCTGTTGAGAATCGAGAGCCCCTCACCAATTCATAGAATGATAGAATCACCAAGGTTGGAAAAGACCTCCAAGCTCATCCAGTCCAACCGTTCCCCCATCACCAACAGCTCCCACTGAACCACGGCCCTCAACACAACAACATCGGATTGCCATAGGGACACATGGGGGCTCCATAGGGACACATGGGACGCCATAGGGACACATGGGGATGCCATAGGGACACATGGGGATGCCATAGGGACACATGGAGACTCCATAGGGACACATGGGACGCCATAGGGACACATGGGACTCCATAGGGACACATGGGGATGCCATAGGGACACATGGGGACTCCATAGGGACACATGGAGACTCCATAGGGACACATGGGGATGCCATAGGGACACATGGGGACTCCATAGGGACACATGGGACTCCATAGGGACACATGAGGATGCCATAGGGACACATGGGACTCCATAGGGACACATGGGACTCCATAAGGACACATGGGACTCCATAGGGACACATGGGGATGCCATAGGGACACATGGAGACTCCATAGGGACACATGGGGATGCCATAGGGACACATAGAATCATAGAATCATCGAATCCCCAAGGTTGGAAAAGACCTCCAAGCTCCTCCAGTCCAACCGTTCCCCCATTCCCAACAGCTCCCACTGAACCACGGCCCTCAACACCACATCCAGCCTTTCCTTCAACACCCCCAGGCTCGGTGCCTCCCCCACCTCCCTGGGCATCCATTGCAGTGCTGCCCACCTTTCTGACCAGCAATTCTTCCTCATGTCCAGCCTGAATCTCCCCTGCCGTAGCTTGAAGCCGTTCCCTCTGCTCCTCTCACTGATGACACGAGAGCAGAGGCCGACCCCCAGCTCACTGCAGCCTCCCTTCATGCAGTCATAGAGAGCCATGAGGTCCCCCCTGAGCTCCTCTTCTCCATGCTGAACATTCCCAGCTCCTTCAGCCTCTCCTCACAGCCCTGTGCTCCAGACCCCTCACCATTTCATTGCCCTCATTTAACACGTTCCAGGCCCTCAATGTCTTTCTTGCAGTGAGGGGCCCAAAACTGAACACAGCACTCGAGGTGCGGCCTCACCGGTGCTGAATAGAGGGGAAATTCCATGGCAACGTGTGGGAAACAAACAGCAGGAGACAACCTGCCTTGCGGGGGTGACTTGCAGCACTTCCCTCTCTGTTTGCAGAGACGACTTGCTGCTCGTTAGACCCACAAATCAGAATCACAGCTACGTTGCTCAGGCCGTGAGCAGAGGAGTGACGCTCCTGACTGTGCAGGACAGGAGGCAGCCAGGGCTGGTGGACTGCATCCCTGTGCCCGTGCAATGTGCCATCGAGCCAGAGCTGCCCGGAGCCCTCGCGGTAGGAGATGTTGTCTGTTTCAGCTCGCCCCTCGTCAGCCAGGAAGGTTTGTGTGCTTTCTGCTGTAGCTGGGCTGCTTTGTGTGCAGGAGCAGAGGAAGGCTGGGCTGGTGGGGTTTTAATGGGACGCCTCTGAGAGTTGTGAAGCCTTGAATCTTCCCTGGGATGGGAGCTGTGCCTCGGGGTGGGGATGGAGCTGCACGCATCCCTGATGCTCGCAGCCTCCTGTTTGCAGGAGGGCTTCACTTCCTCGCCTCTTTGGAGTTCAAGCGTGGGCCCGATTTTATGATCTTTAACACAAAAAGAGCATTTGTCCCTTTTGCCCCAACTTCAGAATGGCTGTTTTATACACACTCAGAGGACGGGCCGCCCGGGGCAACTCAGTGGTGCTGGAACAAAGCCTTCCTTAACTGCTCCTGCGTAATGGGGCGGCAGGCCTGCCTCTGTGCCTTTGTCACTGGCTAATCAGAGCTGCATGGTAAATGAAGTCTCTGATGGCATTTTTAGAACCAGAAGAAGCCTCCCAAGGAATGCAGGCAGCTTTCTCCCGTTCCATTCAAGTTCACTTGAGCATTCTTCTTCCTTGCTGAACCCCAAACTTAACCTTCCAGTTTATGGTCCTGATTTATTGAGGTGAATGAAGCCCTCTGAATTAGCAGGCACTGCTGTGGTGTCTGTAGCTGGGCAGTGCTGGGAAGGAGCTGCCCTGAGGAGGCCTGCAAGGAGCAGAGCTCTGTAGGAGCTCCAGAGATGCACGGGAAGAGATTTGTGGTGCTCACTGCTGGCTGAACGCAGCTCCTCAGCCCTGCAGGGGCTCTGACTGAAGCCGCCATGCAGTGCAGCCAACTTGCAGCCCAATGTTTGCAGGTGACCCGGGGACGTGGCACGTTTCCCCCCCCTCCGTGCTGATCATAGACAGCATGAGCGGAGCAGCGTTAGCGAGGAGCTCTGGAACTGCTCTTGTCTTCCTTGATATCCCAGGGATTGTGAAGACACACAGAGAGGTATTTAGCACCATTCCACAGGGCACAGAGCAGCCTGCACAGAGGGCGGTGAGGCGCTGGCACAGGTTGCCCAAGGAGGCTGTGGATGCCCCAGGCCTGCAGGCATTGGAGGCCAGGCTGGATGTGGCTCTGGGCAGCCTGGGCTGCTGGTTGGAGACCTGCACACAGCAGGGTTGGAGCTGATGGCTGCTGTGGGCCTTTGCAACCCAGGGCATTCAATGAGTCAATGATTCTTTGGGTCCCTATGGCACCCTATGGGTTCTCTGGGCAGCTTGGAGTAGTGCTTGGAGACCCTGCACACAGCAGAGGATTGGAGTTGATGGCCGTTGTGGTTCTTTGCAACCCAGGGCATCCAATGAGTCCATGATTCTATGGGTCCCTATGGCACCCTATGGATCCTTATGGCACCCTATGGATCTTACGGCACCCTATGGGTTCTGTGGGCAGCCTGGGCTGCTGGTTGGAGACCTGCACACAGCAGGGGGTTGGAGCTGATGGCCATTGTGGGCTTTTGCAACCCAGGCCATTGTAGGATTCTCTGATGATTCTATGATTATGGCACCCTATGGATTCCTATGGCATCCTATGGGTTCTCTGGGCAGCCTGCTCTGGTGGTTGGTGA
Organism: Lagopus muta; assembly: GCF_023343835.1. Taxonomy (NCBI): domain Eukaryota; kingdom Metazoa; phylum Chordata; class Aves; order Galliformes; family Phasianidae; genus Lagopus; species Lagopus muta. Next base: position 1,969,228 of record NC_064461.1, read on the forward strand.
CCCTGCACACAGCAGGGGTTGGAATGAGGTGAACATTGTGGTCCTTTGCAACCCAGGCCATTCTATGAGTCAATGATTCTTTGGGTCCCTATGGCACCCCATGGATCCCAATGGCACCCTATGGATCCTTATGGCACCCTGCGGGTTCTCTGGGCAGCCTGGGCTGCTGGTTGGAGACCTGAACACAGCAGGGGGTTGGAACTGATGGCTGTTGTGCTCTTTTTCAACCCAGGCCATTCTATGAGTCCATGATTCTATGGATCCCTATGGCACCCTATGGATCCCTGTGGCACCCTATGGATCCCTGTGGCACCCTGTGATCCCTATGGCACCCTGTGGATCCTTATGGCACCCTATGGATCCCTATGGCACCCTATGGATCCCTGTGGCACCCAATGGATCCTTATGGCACCCAATGGATCCATATGGCACGCTATGGATCCCTGTGGCACCCTATGGATCCATATGGCACCCTGTGGATCCCTATGGCACCCTACGGATCCCTATGGCACCCTACGGATCCTTATGGCACCCTACGGATCCCTATGGCACCCTACGGATCCATATGGCACCCTATGGATCCCTGTAGCACCCTATGGATCCCTGTGGCACCCTATGGATCCCTGTGGCACCCTACGGATCCCTATGGCACCCTACGGATCCTTATGGCACCCTATGGATCCCTGTGGCACCCTATGGATCCCTGTGGCACCCTATGGATCCTTATGGCACCCAATGGATCCTTATGGCACCCTACGGATCCATATGGCACCCTATGGATCCCTGTGGCACCCTATGGATCCATATGGCACCCTATGGATCCATATGGCACCCTATGGATCCCTGTGGCACCCTATGGATCCCTGTGGCACCCTATGGATCCTTACGGCACCCTATGGATCCATATGGCACCCTATGGATCCCTGTGGCACCCTATGGATCCATATGGCACCCTACGGATCCCTATGGCACCCAATGGATCCTTATGGCACCCTACGGATCCCTGTGGCACCCTATGGATCCATATGGCACCCAATGGATCCCTATGGCACCCTATGGATCCCTGTGGCACCCTATGGATCCATATGGCACCCAATGGATCCCTATGGCACCCTATGGATCCTTATGGCACCCTACGGATCCCTATGGCACCCTACGGATCCTTATGGCACCCTACGGATCCCTGTGGCACCCTATGGATCCTTATGGCACCCTATGGATCCTTATGGCACCCTACGGATCCCTATGGCACCCTACGGATCCCTATGGCACCCTACGGATCCTTATGGCACCCTATGGATCCCTGTGGCACCCTATGGATCCTTATGGCACCCTATGGATCCATATGGCACCCTACGGATCCCTATGGCACCCTATGGATCCATATGGCACCCTATGGATCCTTATGGCACCCTACGGATCCCTATGGCACCCTACGGATCCTTATGGCACCCTATGGATCCCTGTGGCACCCTATGGATCCCTGTGGCACCCTATGGATCCCTATGGCACCCTATGGATCCTTATGGCACCCTATGGATCCTTATGGCACCCTATGGGTTCTCAGGGCAGCCTGGGCTGCACACAGCAGAGGGTTGGAGCTGATGGCCCTTGCGCTCCCTTGCATCCCAGGCCATCCTATGAGAGGGGCAGCCCGCTCCTGCACTCCAGGTCTGTGTGTGTTGATGCTGTTGTTCTCAAGAGGAAAAGCAGCAGCTCAGCTGTTCCCTGCAGCGCTGTGCTGCTGAGATGCACGCAGTCCCTGGAGGTGGGCACTGTTAGAGCAGGGACTGACAGCCAGGCTCAGAGTTGCTCTGAAACTCCTGGCGACAAAACAGCAAGCGAAGGGCCAGCAGGAAACAAAGCGAGGAGGGCTGGGTTCTCATTTCCATTCAAGGTGTTTCACCGTGATCTCAGTGTCCTTCAGAGCAGTCTTCAATTGTCACAGAATCACAGAATCACCCGGGTTGGAAGGGACCCCAAGGATCATGGAGTTCCAACCCCCTGCCTGGCAGGGCCACCAAACATCCACATTCAGATCAGGTTGCCCAGGACCCCGTCCAACCTGTCCCTATGTGTCCCTATGGCAGCCCTGTGTGCCCCTATGGGGTCCTCATGTGCCCCAATGGTGACCTTATGTGTCCCAATAGCATCCTTTTATGTCCCTATGGTGTCCTCATGTGTCCCTATGGTGTCCCAATGTGTCCCCATAGCATCCTTATATGTCCCTATGGTGTCCTCATGCTCCCCTATGGCTCCTCATGTGTCCCTATGGCATCCCTGTGTGCCCCTATGAATCACAGCATCACAGAATCACCCGGGTTGGAAGGGACCCCAAGGATCATGGAGTTCCAACCCCCCTGCCTGGCAGGGCCACCAAACATCCACATTCAGATCAGGTTGCCCAGGACCCCGTCCAACCTGGCCTTGAACACGTCCAAGGACGGGGCATCCACAACCTCCCTGGGCAGCCCGTTCCAAGGCCTAACCACTCTCCTAGTAAAGAACTTCCCCCTAACATCCAACCTAAATCTTCCCTCCTTCAACTTGGATCCATTTCCCCTCGTCCTGCTGTTGTCAGCCCTTTGGAAGAGTTGACTCCCCTCCTGGGTGTAGGTTCCCTTCAGGTATTGATAGGCTGCCATGAGGTCACCCCGCATAAAAACAGAAGATGTGCTTCATGTGTTTGATTCCATATGTCTTGAAGAAAACCATGATAACCAGTGCCCACAGTCCTAGAATAAACCCTCCAGGAGGATGCCAGTCCTTTGGTTTTGGTTTCTGGTGTATTATCCAGCTAGGAGAGTTGTGTGGGATAACAGAAGAAAGCCGTGTGACTCGGTGTCTGTTCTGCATCCTTCAGGTTGCAGTCGATGCCTCGTCCCGCTTACATCTCCAGGCTGCTCAGAAAAGCTTTTTAACCAACGCTCCCAATTCCTCTGCGTTCCGCCTTCTCGTTGCCACGGGCAGCGGGAGAGAAACCCTCCAAGGTAGGAGCTGCCTCTGGAAGCACCAGAGCAGGGGATTCCGATGGCGAAACCCGACCGGCGCTGCTTTGTGTGTGGGGCAAACTTGGCCTTGTTTTGCTGAGGGTGAGAGGCTGATGGATTCAGCCCTGCGTTCTCCCCGCAGGCTCCTGCAGCTCCGCTCAGGTCGGTGCCATCAGGCAGCGTTTGGTCCCTCAGTCCCACCTGCGGTGCCAGCTGAAGTTCAGCAGCGCTGTGGAGGGCGTTGCAGCGGGGGACGTCTTCCATGTGAGCTCCGAGTTCAGCACCCAGGAAGGTGAGGTGACCTCAGAACGCGGCGCTTCGTTCTGCCGCTCTGGTTTTGTTCTGCTGCGAATTCAGCCTTTCAATACCTAAAGGGAGCCTACAGAGGGGAGGGGAATCAACTCTTTGACAGGGTTGATGTGTGTAGGACGAGGGGAAGTGGTTTGAAGTTGAGGGAGGGGAGGCTGAGGTCGGACATCAGGGGGAAATTCTTTACCCATAGAGCGGTGAGGTGCTGGAACTGCTGCCCAGAGAGGCTGTGATGCCCCGTCCTTGGAGGTGTTCAAGGCCAGGTTGGATGGGGCCCTGGGCAGCCTGCTTTAGCATTTAACGTGGAGGTTGGTGGCCCTGCATGTGGCAGAGGGGTTGGAGATTCATCATCCTTGAGGTCCCTTCCAGCCCCGGCCGTTCTGTGAATCCTGTCTGCCACACAGGTCTCTATGTCTGCGTAATCACCGCTAAACCGCAGCCCAGGGAAGCCCTGCGGGCGCTCAGCACAACCAACACCTCTGTGCACGTCCTGGTTTCTCTCAGCAGCGACACACAGAGCATCCTGGTTCCTTTCCTCCCTGCCTTCTCCCTCGGTCACTCAGAATTAGCGTTCAGCAGCACGCAGCCGAGCGCCGTGCTGAGCGTGCTGGGAGCCGAGCAAGTCCTGGAACAGCTGGAGGTATGGAGAAAAGCTTTGCTCTTCTGTCTGCGTTCCTGGGGGCAGAAATGCGCAGCCACTGCGGGGACGTGCAGCACGGCTGCTGAGCGCCCAGTCCGGCTCTGTCGTTCATCCCCTGGCTCTGAAAGCATTCCTGCATTCGGCAGCAGCCGCGGCGGCTGACGCTGTTTCTTTGTCGCCAGGTTCGGTCCAGCTCTCCAGCCTTGGCAGTGGCGCCTCCCGAGTTCTTTCCCGACAAACCCGGGCTCGTGCATTACGCCGTGCGCGTGCTCGACTTCAGCTCCCTCCGCCAGGGGCCGGCGGTCTCCATCACCGTCTCTTGTCCTCTCACCGGCCAAAGGGACGCGGTCACGGCCAGAGCCGTCGCGGCGGAGCAGCCCCCGGGTGAGCGCCCGCTTCCGGATCAATCGGGGCCCCGTGCCCGTTTGCGGTGCCGCCGTTCGGCCCGATTTACCGCTGCCGTCCCGGTGCAGCGCTGATCCCGAGCTGCTGCCCCTCGCAGGCCGCCGGGGGAAGCTCTCAGAGCTGCTGTCCGCACGTGCCTCACCTCCCCTCTCTTTGCGCCCCAGGGCAGCGCGGCGCGGTGGGAATTCACCGGCAGCTCGCGAGCTCCTTCCAGATCCTCCTCTTCACTCTCTTTGCCGTCCTGGGATCCACAGCTGTTATTTACCTCGGTAAGCGCAGGGCTCTGTAATCCACTGATTAACACCTGCATCCTTCGGCCCATCCCCGTCCCTCTCCTCCTCCCTTCGTTTTCCCCCCACCCCTCCCGCTTTTTGGCAGCTCTTAAGGCAGCTTTGTGGGCACGGTGCTGACCGGTTCTGTTTTGGCAGCATACAACGCCTTCCTGGCCAGGCTGCAGGCTGTGCCCCTCATTTATGTGCCCAACACGGCTGTGCCTCAGGCAGGTGAGTGCCCTGCAGTGCTGGGCTCACATCCCCACCACGGGATCAGAGCCGTGCAGGGACTTCATTACCAGCCCTGGAGGAAAAGCTCCAAAGCTGTGGGGACTTTGAGGGGTCAGAGCAGGCATTGGACCCCATGGCCTCGTAGCTCTTTTCTGACCTCGGTGTGGTTCTGTGGACGTGGGGTGCAGCCCTTTATTTCCCATGCAGGATATTTCCACCCCCCCGGCCCCACGCAGGGAGGCAGGAGGACGCAGCTGGGGCTGTGGAGCGTGCAGAACTGAATCTGAGCGCCCTCGTACCGCGTGGAGCTGCTGTGTTGTGAGCAGGGGAGGGCAGCACCCAGCTCCCCCCCCCATCTGTTGGGCTGAAGCACGCAGGTCGGCTGTTGGCCGTTGAAAGAAGGTGGAGGCGGTTCGGCGGCTCGGCAGAAGCCAGCAGCCCACCTCCCTCCCTTCATGAGCAATAAAAGCAATTCGACTGTTTTATCCAAAATTTATTGACAGCAAGATGGGGGGGGCTGCAGGGACAGCACAGCTCACACTGCCGGGATGCCCCCCGGGGCTCCGTGCCGTGCGGCCGCCGTGTGTGCAGCCCCGGCCATCCCGGCGCCGCGGCTTTAATGCTGCTTTCTTCGGAACGAGCATCCTGGGGGGGGGAAGGAGGGGAGAACGGAGCGGTGAGCAGCGCGGCCTGTCGGCATCCTCCGCTCGGGCCGGCAGAGCAGCGCGGCTTCACGGGGAGCCCGTCGGGTACGGGGACCGGAGCAGCCGGCGCTCACCCACCTTCTGTGAGACGCGCCTTGCCGCCCGTGGGCTGGCACAGCACGGTGGAGCAGCCGACGCAGAGCACGACGGTCTGCGCGTGGCTGAACACGGTGGTGATTTTATAGCAGCCTGCGGGAGAGAAGCGGGGAGTCGGGCGGCGGGCCGGGCCGGCGGGACGAGCCGGGGAGCGCCGGGCGCCCTTCCCTCACCTGGGCACTTGACGTCCATGAAGTAGGAGTTGGGGCTCTGCACCAGGCGCTTCTTCTTGTGCTTGCGCTTCTCCTCCTCCGGGGAGGGGTGCAGGAGGTCCTTGGCCAGCTGCGAGCACAGCGCTCAGTGCCCGCCGCCATCTTGCGCCCCCGCGCCCGACGAGATGGCGGCCAGCCCTGCCCCGCCCGGCCCCCCCGCGGCTTTCCCGCCCCCGCCCCGCTCCTCCCGACCCGTGCTGCCCCTCCCGGCCCGCGGACGCTCGGTGCGGGAGGACCGCGGGATGGCGGCGGCGCGGCGCACTCACAGGCATGGCGGCGGCGTGCGGCGGCAGCGACCGAAAAGGGGCAGGACCGGAAACGGGCGGCGCTATATCCGCTGCGGGGTTCCCCGCACGGGCGGAAGTGGGAGCGGCGCCATCTTGGGGAGGGCGGCGGCGGCCGTGTTGGGAAAGAACCTTAAGCCGCGCCCCTTTGCTACGAGCCACGCGCACACCGGAAGTCGCTCTCCCCATTCCCGGAAGCCCCGCCCCCGCGCCTGGGAGCCCCCGCCCCCGCTCCCGGAAGCCCTCGTGAGGACGGCGATGGCGGCGTCGTTCCGCGCTCGGAGCCCCGCGCGGTGACTGCGGGGCGCCATGCGGTCCCGGTGCGGGGCCGGGCCGCGCTGCCGCGTGCCGTACGCTCTGCTCTGGGCGCTGTGCGCAATGCTGGGCGCTGGGCTACGGTGAGCAGCGGGGTCGGGCCGGGGCCTGGGCTGGGGCCCGCCGCGAGGCCCGGTGCCGGTGCGAGGCCGAGCGCTCTCTCCGCAGGCCCGTGACGGCGGTGGCGGCGATGGCGGCGAGCGAGGAGCGGCGCTCCGGTGGGTGCGGGACGGGGGTCCGGAGAGAGGGGGGGTGTTCGGGGGTCCCGGCCGTACGCGGGTATCCGCTGACCCCGGCCCGGTGCCCGCAGCGAGCCCCGCAACGCCGTGCTGGAGGCGGGAGGAGTTCGTGGTGGCGCGGGAGTGCGGCAGCTGCTCCAGCTTCGAGGTGGTGAGTGCGGGGGGGCCGCCGTCCCCGACAGCCCAGGCCCTGACCCCCCGATTCCTGTCAAGTCCCCGATCCCTGACCCCGCAGCTCCATCCCTGATCCCCCCCGGTCCCGTTGCTCCCAGCCCAGCCGTGCCCTCGCTCCAGGCCCCGCGCTGCCCTCCCCCCCCCTCCCCCCCCAGCCCCTTTCCTTCCAGCCCAGCCGTGCCCTCCCCCCTTTTACTCCCCCCCCCATTCCTGCTGCCCCCCTCACAGAAAAGCATCCCGGAATGCGGCCCCACGGGCTTCGTGGAGAAGATCAGCTGCGCTGCCTCCAAGCGGGACGAATACAAGAGGTGGGGGTGGGGGTCGTGGTCGGGAGGGGGGGGGGGGGGGCTCCAAACCCCCAAATCTCTGCTCCCTGGGCGCAGCGGTGGCACTT